>NC_057807.1:479879884-480073248 GCF_018294505.1 Triticum aestivum | reverse complement strand
CACACATGTGCAGGCTGGGAGGTGGAATTGCTTGTGCGGCATTTCACCGAGCAGGTAGAAGGCTACCTAGCGCACGAACACGACAGCGACGCACGGATGCAGGCGTCAGATTCAGAAGCTCCGGTGACGGATTTGTGCTGCATCGACGCCACCAGGTGGCCTCCGGGAATCTTGCCCTCGGCCGCCCCTGTCGTTGGCCTATCCTCGTGTAGAAAATACGACGAAGAAACATAGCTCCTGTCAGGGCAGGCAACCCACCCAGCCATCGTTTTCCTCCCGTCCCTAGCGGCTGGAACCCTAGTCGCCGCCAGGAGAGCCCAATCTTCCAGCGCCGTCCTTCGGCGGCTCTCCTCCGCCGGCGACCTCGGTTGTCGGTGGTGAGGGGGGGTCACCGGATGCACGCGTGTGGATTGTTTTTACTTTCTCGTAGTCTAGATTTTTAAGCTGTTCATCGTCGTTGTTTCGACGGCGACAATGACAACGCTGAATAAAGATTCTTCGGATCCTTTCCTGACAAGGCCATCGGTCCTATGGTTGGGGATGGACTTGGAAACCAGTCTGTTCAAATAAAGATGGCGTGGCGGCGGCGGCATCCTCGTGGTGGACATGTGTCCTCGGGCTTCGCCGTTGCGACGGCGTTGCTTCAGCGTCGACGCGGAGCTTGGGAGTTAGTCCAGGAGAGGATGCAAATTGTGGTCTGCATCGACGACATCTGAAAGACGGAACATGTGTTGGGTTCGTGGTTCGTGGTATGGTTTCCTTCTGCGACGTCTTAGCCGCGGTGGGGTGCCATATCTGGAGTTTGATGGCGTGTCCGGGGTGTTGCCCCGGTCTGATTCGTTCAACGGTAAGGCTTCACTTTTGTTGAGCCACCTTGGAGGTCTGCAAAGCTGCATATCAGCAATGGAGCCACGTCGAGCTCGGGTGAGGAGGTTATCCATCTTTCTTTTCTTCGGTGGTTGCTGTCATGGTGTCGGATGCAGGTGATGGGCGTTGGTGTCAAATTCGGAGATGTTCTGCTATCTTTTCAGTTTTGTCATGTCGGTCCTTACGTGACTTGTACTTTAATCTTTATGATATGAATGAGACATGTATTACTATGCAAAAAAAAGCATAGCTCCTGTCAATCAGTTGCCAGGGAGAATTTTTTTTCTGCCGAGGAAACTTCCTCTATTCACCGTAGTATAAAGAACACTAGAAGTAAAATCTACATCTAGGTTCTTAAGCTACAACTACAAGCATTGTTGTAGTAGAGAGTCGACAAGTCATCGTGCTAAGGCCCTATAGGACCAGCGCACCAGAATAGCAACCGTCGCCGATGAAGAAAACATAAGCATAGATCAAAAGGATCACCTGAAAGAAAAATTGTACCTTTTTTTAAGTGGCTAACTTTCGTCCCTTCCTTACTTTCTCCATAATCAAAAGATAGATCTTCATCATTACCTTCATTGTAGGGTTCTAATAAAGAATCTGAAGGGAGGTCTCCTGGGAAAAGACCTAGCCGCCGTCAACCATCTCCGCCTCCACCATAGATCGGTTCCTCCTTCGGCCGGCCTCGCCGGCGCCGGGAGGGGGTGGGGAACCCGATCTATGAGTGAAGTTTCTAATAATATAATAGTAGTGTTTCCATTGGAGTTTAGGGTTTTGGTAGTCGTCTTCTTCTTTGAAGATGACATCGTCTATAATAAATAATCTTCATCCCTTCGTTCAACGACGAGATCTTCTTTCCAACGTCAATGGTGATGTTGGAAGATTATATTTATCTAGATATGGTCCTTCAGATCTCGCTTCGTCGGATCGGTTTGAATTTTTTTTCTCATGGTCGCCGTGAGGAGGATTGTCCTTGCAATATCTGTCCCAGTTGCTACGACAATGGTGATCCGTAATCTCGGCTCCCAGCGATGTTGACATGGTTGTTTGGTTTTTTGTCCCTGAAATACCGGTGTTGGTACTCCTACCGATGTTGGTTGATTACTTTAATAGCTGTGTACGTGCATCACAGTCTTGGCATTGTGGCTCAAATTAAAACTATAGGAAAATCCTCGTTGATATTTATAGGTCTATGGTTTGATACTTTTGTTATTTTTCTGTAGTTGCCGCCAAAGACGTACAAGATTGTGTCATGAAAGAAAACAGAGTTAGAAGATCTCAAAGATTTGCTCGTTCCTTTAGATTTTATTTTGTATTCACCATTGTCAGATCATATATGTTCCTTTTAGATTTTATTTTGTATTCACCGTTGTCAGATCATATATCTCTACCGTGTACAATTCGCTACTATAAATATATCAATGGTATTGATTGTCAAGAAAAAATAACTGCAACTTTTTAGAAGTTTTAAAACACTACAACAAAGTTGGTTGGCTATTTCAAAAAACCCAAATTGCCATGTGATTAAATTTTAATCAGGCTTATAATAGCTGGGACCAACAAATTTCAAAAAACCCAAATTGATGTGTGATTAAAGTTGGTTGGTTCGAAATTCTGACCCAAATGATGGACGCGCCAAACAAGCTAGTAGGCCATGTGACCCCTCATAAAAAAAAGCCACCCTATATTTTTTTGAGGAAAAAAAAAGCCACCCTATATTTTTTTTTTTTGAGGAAAAAAAAAGCCACCCTATAAAACCGGTGGAAAAGAGGAAACCACCAAAAGCCAATTTGTTTTACGGCCCCATCACAGCCCGGTTTTGGGCCAAAAACCGACGAACCAAGCACGGCCTTTTGCGCATCACACACCACAGATGATGAATGCTAGATACATATTCACAATCAGCAGGAAATAAGTATGTGTATCACGTGTAAAACCCAAAATGGAATTCCCATCAGTGACATTGAGGCTCGACAAATAACAAAAAGAATCTGTGCAGCTCACGACGAGGGTATTTCATTTGCGGAATGCTGATCCAGCCAAGAGATTATATCGTCGAGAACTTTGAAGATCCCCTCGTCTGGTTCGCCTTCCAAGATGGCGTGGTAGGCGTCTTTGTAAAGTCGCAGCGTCTTGTCCGATGTCTTCGCTTTTTCATACAGATCTTTGCTCACGCCTGGGTCGGTGACCAAATCAGCCTCGCCATGCAGAATGATTATGGGCAGGGAAACCTAGATGGGAAATTGAGGGAACTTTAAGCATCACAGAACATTAACAGTACAGTAATTTTCACAAAAAAAAGGAACAGTACAGTAATAGAACAGGAATAAAGGCCACTGGCAGTGCTACAGTGTAATATAATTTACATGTAGAGACAAAAATGGCACAAATGGCATTCTCAAAAACGGGATAGTTTTTTTTTACCGGAAACAGGACAGCTCATTAAGTTGTACTCTATCAAGGACAAATATTTGATCAAACAGTAGGATCATGGAATGCCTGCCTCCCTTGGTAGTGAACAAACCGGATTACCGGAACTAGGTTCCTTAACCCCCTAGAGAAAATATCGTCACCCCTCAGATCAAAAAATTTCAACCTAGTCCACAGTTTATAAACTTATTCTTATGTCTTGCCTATATTCTTCACTAAGCCAGGAGGCAACATGGCATACCCAAAGAATCAATGCAAATTCACGCATTTTAAGAGTTTGAACAAAAGAATTTGGGAGTGCTATTGATGTCAGAATGAGTAACGACCTAAGCAACTGTACAAGACTTAGATGACGCTTATATAAACAAAACCAACCAGAACAAAGCAAATGAAAACCACATACTTCTTCTAGGCGACTTTCTATCTCTTGTGTGGTCCTCAGCATCTCCAGAGCTGTTCGGAGACGTGGTTTATCCTTGTAGGCAATCACATTGTAGGAACACTGCATTAAGCACCGAATTAATATAAACCGTCTTTCCACCAGGCATAACGTGCGAGTAGCTATAACTGAATAAGAAGTTCCCAATGAATAGATTAATCTCTGTATTAACCAAAAATGGGCAATATTGACCTGCTCTTGTTTTTCTTTCTCTCTGAATGCTAATTCTGCCAAGTCTTTCTGTGGAACAAGCTTCTCTTTTGGAAGGAGTTTAGCCATGAAAATCAGAACTTGCTGAACAGGCCAAGCTGGTACCACATCATCTGAAATCTATTAAAGCGAGTTTGTGAATTAGTGACCAATCATAATTAGCATAGGTAGGATTTCACGCAGTAAAATCACCTTGCACATAGGTGCAACTAGAATTGCACCATTCCAGTCTTTTGGTTGCTTAAAGTGAATCTTCAATGCAACTGCACCACCCATAGATTGGCCAAACAGAAAGCTTGGGAGATCTCTGTATTCAGGATTCCCTGCCAACATATGAATCACACTTGAATAGTGAAAGAAGTATATTCACACTACATGGACTGGCTTGCAGCAAACATTATGAACAAGTATGGACAGATATGAACTCAGTTCAGAATGATAAAAGTTAATTTATTGCAATGAAAGACAAGATAATTTCTGTTATATCGAAGATAAAACATCAGAGGCCAATTCAATCATTGTGACAGATTTTGTCAGCCTCTCAGCAGTTCAGTAATGTAACAATTTATTACCAAGCTTACCCAATGCAATTTTCGACTACTACCGTTATCAAAAGTGATTGATTGCATGCATTAATGCAGGTATTTCATTAACTCTTACATGGAAATATTCGCAATCAATTTCAGGTATTGCAAGTCAACAGTATCACAGTATTAATGCTAGACTGCTAGTGCTCATCCACACCTCTAGTACAAATACATGTTGGTTTGGCTACTTAGTTTCGTTAGAAATGTCACTCTATCGAATACTTAGTGATAGTGGTGTAAGAGCTACAGGAGGAAAAAGAATCCAAAGTGAAGTATGTGCAAACAAATAAAAAGTTAATTGTTTCCTTCTTGTTCATAGAGCTTAAACATTACAGATGTCAGACTGAATAGAGTAAAAGCATTTCTTTAGCCTCATTTTGCAAAACCAAAGCAATGTCCTATACCAGGAGTAAAAAGTATCACAAGTTCACAACTTCTGTTAATTTCTAAAACTCCTCATATGGAAGATAAAAAGAAGAAGGTAAATACAACTAGCAGCAGCTTGACCAAAAGCTGCAACAACATTATGGCAGTGTGTATGGTGGTTAGCAAACATGTCCTTTACTTGTGCAGAAAACAAGTTACTCATCTTAGTGGAAACAAATTCCATGTACATAATAATTTTAACCAGAATAAGGCATATCACTGTGGCAGAGAAACAAATTGCACTTTCCAACTGTTACCCAAAAACTCGTATATAGAAATGAACAGCACGAAAACCCAGCAATAATATAATGACGGAATACCTTTGATCTTAGCAAAATGTTCAGCTACATCGTCAACAAGAGTATCAAAACTTGGAATATATCCATGAAGTCCTTCGGAAAGACCAAAACCAGGGTAGTCCAATGCAAATACTCCATATCCAGCCGAAGCAATCTTCCTAGCAATCCCTACAACAACAATGAACTTAAGAAATGTAGCAAAAATGAAGCGCCAAAATAAATTCAATATTACTAGTTTACTAAATACCATCAAGGAAAAAGGTACAGGTGTCTCCATAACCATGGCAGAGACAAACAATTGCTTTCATACGATGGTTCTCCGGAAACCAACATTTTGAGAATATCTCCACACCTCTGGAGTTCCGCTCATATGACTGTTGAAGAGGAAAAAAAATGTCACATTGTAAAGTATCAAGCGGAGGAAGGAGTTAGGAGTACCAATGAGCAAAGTATCAAATGGCACGCCACGGCTTAGAAATACCAATGAGCAAACTAACATTGTTGGCATACAACCTTTGAATATCTATCCAACTTTATTTTAGCTTTTAAGCATAGCTGCAGTAATTTGTTAAGCAATAGCTGCAGCAATTTCATTCCTCACAGCAGAACTTCTCTATCAACTCAATGGAGGAAGTAGTGGGCATTAAATTTGCTTTGACACTGCATTGGCTAATAATTTTAAACACGGAATTATACAACATGGTATTGAAAATTCTGCTTATTTTCACAATTATACTTAACAAAATAGATCACTGTGCCTGCTGTAGTGTTGTCTTATGTAGAATGTAATATCTCAAATCTCTCTATTCAGTTCAAAGCAGAACACATACTAATGCAAAGATGGACCAACTCTATATACCTCAAATTAATATATTGCACCAGTCAAGTGAGGGGTCTAATTATTATGACAAAAATGTACATTGTGGCTACACTACAAAATAGTACCTCTTTTGTTCCAATGTCACTGTATTGTGCCTGCAGCATAGAGAAAATGCAAGTAAGACATGTCATTCATGTCATGACATAACACCAAAGGCATAGTTGGCTTTAATATAAGTATCAGAACTCAGAACATAGGATCCAAAGAACAGGCAAAAAGGTGAATGTGAGAATTCAAGGGGTACACTTGTTTGGGAATATTCAATTACATTTTTTTTAATTTTACTATGTTTGTAGATTACTGGATTTAATAACTAGGAAAAGAGTTGTAAGGCGTGTTCATTGGACAAGACATAAAAGCTAGTACTAGTGAACAAGTTCATTGGGAAAGACATAAAAGCTACTTCCTCCATTCCTTAGTTTGTGTCGTGGTTTTAGTTCGAATTAGTAAACAAGCTACCACACAAAATGGGCAAGTTCTTCCTATAAATAGTGCTCCACATGCACAATAGTCTGCTTTCTCATACATTCCTTTTGATTAAGACAGAGTATTCATAACCCATATGATGATCCTAAACCAGCCTGACGACTTAAGGACGCAGAACTCGGTAGTATGTCTGGACAATCCTATTTTACTAGAGCTAGGATTGTGACAGCGATAATTAGTTCCCAAAATGGCTGCAGGAATATGGTATGGACGAATCAGAAAGCTTGTAGTGGAAACATTGACCAAGCAGTGTGGGCCATTTTGATGGAGCTACAAGCTCTAGACGATCCCAATTCCTCAAACGGGCCCTCCCAAAACATATCGTAGGTCTCAATTTAAACTCCAGCACAGGAAATCAGAGCACATCAATTTAAACTGAAGGATTGCTAATAAATACGGACCTTGAAGAGGCAGTGGTCAATGCTGAGCTGCACGTCCTTGAAGGCCTCGCGCACGCGGCGGCGCTCGGGGGCCTGGTCCAGGCACGCGCGCAGCACCATCCTCTCCAGCGCCGGGTCCACCCCCTCCCACCTCCTCGGCGACGGCGGCGCCGCGGCCGCAGGCACGGCGGACATCCCCGTCGCCGCCACCGCCGACACCTTGGCGTTCACGTGTGGCATGGGGGGTCCAGCAACTCAGCTGAACCTGAACCTGAACCCCCGAAACAAATCCTCGGAACTGGAGGGAGACACGGGTTGGGAATCAATCGGGTGCGCGGAGCTGGGATTCGTTACCGGCGTCGAGTCAGTAGGAGCTCAGAGGGATGGATCTCCGCCTCACCCGCGGCAGTCGAGCACCGGCGGCGGGGAGCGGGCTGACGCGTGCCGTCGCGGGCGGGCGGGCGGTCGGCGAGGAGGAGGAAGGCGGCGAGGCGGCGGGGCTTGGGTTGGTGTGATCCGCTTCGGGAGAGGAAGGCCCGTGGCTATGACGCCATTTATTATTGCTCGCCGGTGTTTCTCTGGGGGAAGTAGTGCGCTGCGCCTGTACGCATCCGACTCCGTCCCCTTTTATCCGAGTCGCACTTCTTATTTTTAAATATAGAGAAGCTTGTGCACGGCACCGGAGTTCGGGGAGACCATCCTATCAGCCGGCTTGGATGATGTCAAGACCTCCGGCGTCGCGCCGGTCACGTCCTCAGCAACTACGCGTGATCCCGATCAGGTATCTGGATACGAAAGAGAATGGAACCAACAGCCGTGCCGGCCTAGGCTTCTTCCCTCTCTTCATTATTTTTTCTTGTGTAGGTTCTGATTTTTTTAGTTTTTCTATCCAGTGGCATCGGTGACCGACGGCGACGATAGCGTGTTGGAATAAAAGGAACCACGCTGCTATACTATATATTTCCTCTTGGGAAGTGTTTGGATCAGAGAGTGGTAATGTAAAGGTATTGGTATGTGATTACGGTGGTATTGCCGGTTTTTCACACCATAATAATACAAATACTACTACAACAGAAACGGGGTTATTGATGAATGGTGACTTGGTGAGTAGGAAGAAATCAGAGATGACGAGCTATAGAACCGTCTGCTTGAGCTGAACCTGAACAGAGATAAAACAGAAATGATGCTCCGAAAATGCTACTTTCGAAAGCATTTTGGAGCACTGATTTTTTTTGTTGCCACGCCATCTACGAGTGTGATCTCATGATGAAAATCTGCAAACACGTATACATTTGTCAAAGTTTAACAAAAAATCAGATTTTTTTTGGAATTGTCTATTTAACTGTTCATTCGAGCTCACAAGGGTGCTTTCACCCACAATTTATATTGTCTGCTGCCTCTAAGCTATTTGGATCAGAGAGTTGTAACGTAAAGGTATTGGTATGTAATTACGGTGGTATGCCGGTGTAATGGGCCAATCTACTGTTTTAGTTTGGTTCGAGCCTGTAATACGGTATCTAATCACTTCGCACTGTTTGGTTGCACACCGTAATAAAAATAAAACAGAAGCTCAATCACAGATCGGGAAGAGTTATTGATGGATGGTGACTTGGTGAGTAGGAAGAAATCAGTGATGAAGAGCTATAGAGCCGCCTGCTCATGATGAACAATTATCTTATCAAATTGTGAACAAGAAAAGAAAGACTGACCTTATCTCAATGGTGGAGGGTTTGGGAAGCGAAGAACTCCATTGATCAGAGGAAAAACATGGCATATATATGGACCCAAGAACGAGAAATAACTCGACCAAGGAACGCGTTGGATGGCCGCCGCTTCTCTTGGCATGTCGCCACTGCTCGTGAAGTACAACATATCGCCGGGAAGATCGGGGACTTGGTCACCGGCGCTGGCGCCGCAACTAGGTGGAGGAGGCGTGATGCGAGAAAGTGATATGCAGCGTAACAACCCATCGAAGGAGGGGTGGGCTGCGGCGGCATGGGAACAGGTTGGAAGTGTTCGCTCCAACTGGATCGGTCATTGTAACGGGATTTGTTTACACTGGGGAACGGGCGGAATCAAGTTCAAACTAGGGGGTAGTTTGTTTACACCAGGCTTGTTTACTTGTGAAGGGAACCAAATGGGGTTAACGGTATGAGATTATGTTGTAATCTGATAACGACTGGAAAAACACGAATCAAGCACCTTCTTAGAGACAACATGTAATATTGCACGAGTTGCCTCTAATTTTTAAAGATTGAAGGAATACATATCCTGGAAAACCATATCCCCTTCCTTGCCGCCACCCATGGGGCGTCGGGGAGGGCACCGGTTGTTGGGGATCGTTGCAGAAAATAAAAAATTTCTACGCATCACCAAGATTAATCTATGGAGTCATCTAGCAACGAGAGTGATAGGAGTGCATCTACATACCCTTGTAGATCGCGAGCGGAAGCGTTCAAGTGAACGGGGTTGATGGAGTCGTACTCGTCGTGATCCAAATCACCGAAGATCCTAGCGCCGAACGGACGGCACCTCCGCGTTGAACACACGTACGGAGCGGAGACGTCTCCCGCACCTTGATCCAGCAAGGAGGAGGGAGAGGTTGAGGAAGAGAGCTCCAGCAGCAGCACGACGGCGTGATGATGGTGGAGAGGCAGTACTCCGGCAGGGCTTTGCCAAGCTCTTAACTGAGGAGGAGAGGTGTTGGGGAGGGGAGGGGCTGCGCCTTGGATGTTGTATGCAGCCCTCCCCTCGCCCCTCTATTTATAGGGGAAGGGGAAAGGGGGCCGGCCCCCTCTAGATGAGATCTAGAGGGGGGGCGGCGGCCAAGGGGAGGGGGCTTTCCCCCCAAGCAAGGGGGGCGCCCCCTCTAGGGTTCGCCCCAACCCTAGGCGCATGGGCCCAAGGGGGGGTGCGCCCAGCCCTCCAGGGGCTGGTTCCCTGCCCACTATGGCCCATGAAGCCCTCCGAGAGAGGTGGCCCCTCCCGGTGGACCCCCGGAACCCCTCCGGTGGCCCCGGTACAATACCGATAAGCCCCTGAACTTTTCCGGTGACCGTATGACAACTTCCCATATATAAATCTTCACCTCCGGACCATTTCGGAACTCCTCGTGATGTCTGGGATCTCATCTGGGACTCCGAACAACATTCGGTAATCACTTACAAGTCTTCCTAATAACCCTAGCGTCACCGAACCTTAAGTGTGTAGACCCTACGGGTTCAGGAATCATGCAGACATGACCGAGACAGCTCTCCGACCAATAACCAACAGCGGGATCTGGATACCCATGTTGGATCCCACATGTTCCACGATGATCTCATCGAATGAACCACGATGTCAAGGATTCAAGCAATCCTGTATACAATTCCCTTTGTCAATCAGTACGTTACTTGCCCGAGATTCGATCGTCGGTATCCCAATACCTCGTTCAATCACGTTACCGGCAAGTCACTTTACTCGTACCGTAATGCATGATCTCGTGACCAACCACTTGGTCACATTGAGCTCATTATGATGATGCATTACCGAGTGGGCCCAGAGATACCTCTCCGTCATACGGAGTGACAAATCCCAGTCTCGATCTGTGTCAACCCAACAAATACTTTCGAAGATACCTGTAGTATACCTTTATAGTCATCCAGTTACGTTGTGACGTTTGGTACACCCAAAGCACTCCTACGGTATCCGGGAGTTACACGATCTCATGGTCTAAGGAAATGATACTTGACATTAGAAAAGCTCTAGCAAACGAACTACACGATCTTGTGCTATGCTTAGGATTGGGTCTTGTCCATCACATCATTCTCCCAATGATGTGACCCCGTTATCAACGACATCCAATGTCCATGGTCACGAAATCATGACCATCCATTGATCAACGAGCTAGTCAACTAGAGGCTAACTAGGGACATGTTGTGGTCTACTCATTCACACATGTATTACGATTTCCGGATAATACAATTATAGCATGAACAATAGACAATTATCATGAACAAGGAAATATAATAATAACCATTTTATTATTGCCTCTGGGCATATTTCCAACAGTCTCCCACTTGCACTAGAGTCAATAATCTAGTTACATTGTGATGAATCGAACACCCATAGAGTTCTGGTGTTGATCATGTTTTGCTCGCGAAAGAGGTTTAGTCAATGGATCTGCGACATTCAGATCCGTATGCACTTTGCAAATATCTATGTCTCCATCTTGAACATTTTCACGAATGGAGTTGAAGTGATGCTTGATGTGCCTGGTATTCTTGTGAAACCTGGGCACCTTGGCAAGGGCAATAGCTTCAGTGTTGTCACAAAAGAGAGTCATCGGCCCCTGAAAGTGCAACTATCCCTAGGTGGTTTTGGTAATTCCTAACAACATATAGCTCATTGAGCTAATACTATTCCAAGACAAATATTTCAGGAAAGCTCAATGAATGGCATAGCATGGATGAGGAAAGTGGATCCCTCAAAATTCTAAGGACAAAAGGATTGGCTCAAGCTCAAAAGCTCAAGACTCTACATTTTATATTTTAGTGATCCAAGATCACATTGAGTCTATAGGAAAAGCCAATACTATCAAGGAGGGATGAGGTGTTGCTTAATGAGTTTGTTGCTCCACGGTGCTTAGTGATATGCTCCAAAAACCCTCAACTGCTTTCTCATATCCACATATGACCTAAACCTAAAGTCAAACTCGGCCCCACCAATTCATTCCATCCGGCGCCACGAGTTTAGATGTCATAGCCACTACCACAAACCCTAGGCAAATCGGTCTCACCTATAGGGATCTCGGTCTCACCGAGATGGGATTGTAATCTCTCTGTTTCCCTTCGTAACGTTTCGGTCTAACCGAAGTGAGTGATCGGTCCCACCGAGATTGCAATGTAAACTCTCTGTTTCCCTTTCGTAACATTTTGGTCTCACCGAAAAGAGCGAATCGGTCCCACCGAGTTTACCTGACCAACTCTTTGGTTAGCTTATTACCAAAATCGGTCTCACCGAGTTTGTGTAATCGGTCTCACCGAGATTACGTTATGCCCTAACCCTAACCACATCGGTCCTACCGAGATGCATGTCAGTCCCACCGAAATCACTAACGGTCACTAGGTTTACTGAATCGGTCTGACCGAGTTTGTTGATTCGGTCCCACCGAGATTGGTAAATTGTGTGTAGCGGTTAGATTTTGTGTGGAGGCTATATATACCCCTCCACCTCCTCTTCATTCATGGAGAGAGCCATCAGAACAAACCTACACTTCCAACTTACCATTTCTGAGAGAGAACTACCTACTCATGTGTTGAGGCCAAGATATTCCATTCCTACCATATGAATCTTGATCTCTAGCCTTCCCCAAGTTGCTTTCCACTCAAATCTTCTTTCCACCAGATCCAAATCCTGTAAGAGAGAGTTGAGTGTTGGGGAGACTATCATTTGAAGCACAAGAGCAAGGAGTTCATCATCAACACACCATTTGTTACTTCTTGGAGAGTGGTGTCTCCTAGATTGGCTAGGTGTCACTCGGGAGCCTCCGACAAGATTGTGGAGTTGAACCAAGGAGTTTGTAAGGGCAAGGAGATCGCCTACTTCGTGAAGATCTACCGCTAGTGAGGCAAGTCCTTCGTGGGCGACGGCCATGATGGGATAGACAAGGTTGCTTCTTCGTAGACCCTTCGTGGGTGGAGCCCTCCGTGGACTCGCGCAGCCGTTACCCCTCGTGGGTTGAAGTCTCCATCAACGTGTGAAGATTGCATGCTTTACTTTCCGCTGCTCACATACTCTTTGCATGCTTGCTTGAATTGTGTGAAGATTGCTTGACTTGTGCTAAGATAGCTAAAATCTGCCAAAGACTAAAATTGGGAAAAGGCATAATTTTTAATTGGTCAAGTAGTCTAATCACCCCTTCTCTAGACATACTTCAAGGTCCTACAAGTGGTATCAGAGCATTGGTCTCCATTTGCTTTGATTTCCATAGATTTTGGTGGTCATAGCCTTGGTTTCACAACCTAGGAGAGTATGACATCTAGCGAGGGAAGTTATCACCGTAGAGGCCCTTACTTTGATGGTACTAATTTTGCTAGTTGGAAGCATAAGATGAAAATGCATATTCTCGAACATAACCCCGCCGTTTGGGCTATTGTGTGTATTGGCTTGCAAGGTGAATTCTTTGATGAGAGGGAACCAAACCGTGAAGCTAGTGCGGATGAATTGAAGATGCTGCAATACAACGCTCAAGCTTGTGATATCCTCTTGAAAGTGCAACTATCCCTAGGTGGTTTTGGTAATTCATAACAACATATAGCTCATTGAGCTAATGCTATTCCAAGACTATTATTTCAGGAAAGCTCAATGAATGGCATGGCATGGATGATGAAAGTGGATCCCTCAAAATACTAAGGACAAAGGATTGGCTCAAGCTCAAAAGCTCAAGACTCTTCATTTTACATTTTAGTGATCCAAGATCACATTGAGTCTATAGGAAAAGCCAATACTATCAAGAAGGGATGAGGTGTTGCTTAATGAGCCTCGTGCTTCATGTGCTTAGTGATATGCTCCAAAACCCTCAACTACTTTCCCACATCCACAAATGACCTAAACCTAAAGCCAAAATCGGTCACACCGATTCTTTCTATCCGGCGCCACTGATTCCAAAAGTCATAGCCACTGCCACAAACCCTAAGCAAATCGGTCTTACCGATAGGGATCTCGGTCTCACCAAGATGGGGTTGCAATCTCTTTGTTTCCCTTTGTAACGTTTCGGTCTAACCGAAGTGAGCGATCGGTCCCACCGAGATTGCAATGTAAACTCTCTGTTTCCTTTTTGTAACATTTCGGTCTCACTGAAAAGAGCAAATCGGTCCCACCGAGTTACCTGACCAACTCTCTGGAAAGCTTATTACCAAATCGGTCTCACCGAGTTTGTGTAATCGGTCTCACCGAGATTACGTTATGCCCTAACCCTAACCAAATCGGCCTCACCGAGATGCATGTCAGTCCCACCAAAAATCACTAACGGTCACTAGGTTTACTAAATCGGTCCGACCGAGTTTAACGATTCGGTCCCACCGAGTTTGGTAAATTGTGTGTAACGGTTAGATTTTGTGTGGAGGCTATATATACCCCTCCACCTCCTCTTCATTCGTGGAGAGAGCCATCAGAACGAACCTACACTTCCAACTTACCATTTCTGAGAGAGAACCACCTACTCATGTGTTGAGGCCAAGATATTCCATTCCTACCATATGAATCTTGATCTCTAGCCTTCCCCAAGTTGCTTTCCACTCAAATCTTCTTTCCACCATATCCAAATCCTGTGAGAGAGAGTTGAGTGTTGGGGAGACTATCATTTGAAGCACAAGAGCAAGGAGTTCATCATCAACGCACCATTTGTTACTTCTTGGAGAGTGGTGTCTCCTAGATTGGCTAGGTGTCACTTGGGAGCCTCCGACAAGATTGTGGAGTTGAACCAAGGAGTTTGTAAGGGCAAGGAGATCGCCTACTTCATGAAGATCTACCGCTAGTGAGTCAAGTCCTTCGTGGGCGACGGCCATGGTGGGATAGACAAGGTTGCTTCTTCGTGGACCCTTCGTGGGTGGATCCCTCCATGGACTCGCGCAGCCGTTATCCTTCGTGGGTTGAAGTCTCCATCAACGTGGATGTACGATAGCACCACCTATCGGAACCACGCCAAAAACATCCGTGTCTCCAATTGCGTTTGAATCCTCCAAACCCTCCCCTTTACTTTCTTGCAAGTTGCATGCTTTAATTTCCGTTGCCTATACACTCTTTGCATGCTTGCTTGAATTGTGTGATGATTGCTTGACTTGTCCTAAAATAGCTAAAATCTGCCAAACTATAAAATTGGGAAAAGGTTAAGTTTTTATTGGTCAAGTAGTCTAGTCACCCCCCTCTAGACATACTTCAAGGTCCTACAAGTGGTATCAGAGCATTAGTTTCCATTTGCTTTGATTTCCATAGCTTTTGGTGGTCATAGCCTTGGTTTCACAACCTAGGAGAGTATGGCGTCTAGCGAGGAAAATTATCACCGTAGAGGTCCTTACTTTGATGGTACTAATTTTGCTAGTTGGAAGCATAAGATAAAAATGCATATTCTTGGACATAACCCCGCCGTTTAGGCAATTATTTGTATTGGCTTGCAAGGTGAATTCTTCGATGGGAGAGAACCGAACCATGAAGCTAATGCGGAAGAATTGAAGGTGCTGCAATACAACGCTCAAGCATGTGACATCATCTTCAACGGATTGTGCCCCGAAGAATTCAACAAAATCAGCCGTCTTGAGAATGCAAAGGAAATTTGGGATACTTTGATTGATATGCATGAAGGTACCAAGTCCGTCAAGGAATCCAAGTTGGATGTGCTCCAAAGTCAGCTTGACAAGTTCAAAATGAAGGATGGTGAAGGTGTCGTTGAAATGTACTCTAGGCTTGCTCTTATCACAAATGAGATTGCCGGCTTAGGGAGTGAAGAGATGACCGACAAATTCACCATTAAGAAAATCCTAAGAGCATTGGATGGAAAGTATGATACCGTGTGCACATTGATCCAAATGATGCCAAACTACAAAGATCTCAAGCCAACGGAAGTCATTGGAAGGATTGTTGCTCATGACATGTCACTCAAGGATAAGGAGGAACTTCACAACAAGTCAAGTGGTGCTTACAAAGCCTCAAGTGAAGCCCCCACATCATTAAGTGAGAAACCAACCTTCAATGAAGAATTGAGCTTAATGGTGAAGAACTTCAACAAATTCTACAAAAGTAGAAGCAAAGAAAGAAGCTCCAAGTCAAGGTCTTACAATGACAAGAGATCTTCTAGTCGAGAGCGCAATTGCTACAATTGTGGGAGACCCGAACACTACTCCAATGAGTGTACGACACCCTACAAAAGAAGAGAAGATTCTCCAAGAAGAAGGAGCAAAAGAGAAGAATCACCACCAAGAGAGAGGAGGAGTAGAGATGATCGTTATGAACGAAGACCCTCACGGAGAAGTAAGGATTCATAAAGAAAGGACCAGTCATCAAGGAGCTACTCAAAACGAAGACATCAAGCTCATGTTGATGAATGGGTTTCCGACTCCGACTCCAACAATCACTCCGAGAGAAGCTATCACTCCGACTCCGAATATACTCAAGATGAAGGTGTTGGCGGTCTAGCACTTGTGTCAACCAACTCCTACGACATATTTAACTCACCAAATGAAGGTGTTGGAAGATGCTTCATGGCCAAAGGTCCAAAGGTAACACATCTCGAGTATGTTGATTTTAATAGTGATGAAGATGACTTGCTTGTGGATGATGATTTACTTGTTGACAACTCTAGTGATGAATACTATGATGAAATGTCAATTAATCATGCTAATCAAACGAATGACAATGATAAGGAGAAAATTGAGCTTCTAACTAAAGAACTAAACACTCTTAAGTTGGCTCATGAAACTATCTTCGAAGATCATCGAGAACTTTTATGGGCTCATGAGAAGTTACGCTTTGAAAAGCTCAATCTTGAGCAAGAGCATGAGTTCTTAAAGGCAATCAATGATGATCTCCGCAAGAAAAGTTCTTCTTACATTGCCAAGCGTTTACTCTTATCTACTTACATGCCTCAAGTCAAGTCCAGTAACAAGTACAAGAAGATACTTCCTCTAGTAGTAACAATAATAATGTCAAATCCAATGTTGTTGCTTCTAGTAGTTCTCTTGATTCCACTAATGATTCTCTTAGCCAAGTTACACTTGAGCAAGAAAATAGTTTATTGAAGGGAATTATAGAGAAAGGTGTTTACAAGAGCCTTGCCGGGAGTAAGCAATTCGAGGAAATTGTACGCAAGCAAGGAAGGCACCGGAAGAATCAAGGTGTTGGTTTTGAACGAAAGTTCAACGCCAATGGAGTTGAGTGGGAAGAAGATCAATACCCCAAGAAAAAGTTTGTTCCTCAACAAGAGAAGTATGATCCTACTTCCTTCAAGGGGCACAAGCTCAAGATGATCTTCCACCACAAGACCACAAGAACAAAGGCAAGGACAAGCTTCAAGAAGAGACTGATGCATTTGAAGAAGCACCTAAAGCCTCGTTCAAGTGGGTCCCCAAGACTACGTCAAGTTCTACTTCATCAAGTACAACTACAACTCCAAGGATTCCCATCAAGATGATGTGGATCCCGAAGAAGAAGAACTAGAGAGTTCTTGAGGGTGACTCCGCCAACATTCTTCACTCATATCATTTTGGCAAGAACAAGTGCAATCAACTTTCACATCTTGCACTAGTTCAAGGAGTCACAAACCCTCATGTTGGTAAGGCAAGGGACAAGGTAACCTATTTTTTTCATGGACATCATCTTATGTGTGCATCACTCTATGTCCATGGATATTCTTGTTTGTTCCTTGTGGGACTAACCCATGTAGGCAAGTTGAAAGTGCAACTCACTCCAAAGGATTGCTCCAAGTGATCTACATCAACATTGAGCATCTACATCTTCAACACCTACATGAAGTCATCATCGACAAAACCCAAGGTTAGTTCATCCCTCTAAGGGGGGATCTCACATCTAGGGGGAGCTTAACTCTAAGAATTGAGTCAAAGCAACTCTAATGGTGTGAACACATTAATGCATTATGTAAAAGTGGTAACCCCACTTGAGCTTAAACGATGAGTATGACCTATGATCAAATGTTCTTATTTGACTCCTAAGTCAATATACTCATATATAGATGACCTAGTCATCGCCAATTGCTTGATAGATGCTAAAATTGGTTCTGCATGCTTTGCCACATATTTCAATTGCCATCTTATTGTGTGAGCATGTTGGTGCATATTTTACTCATTCAAGGACATCCACTTGTTGTTTTGTTTGTTTGGATTCTTTTCTTCGTGCCAAGTGGATGGACAAGAATGCCTAAGAACCTTCTTTAGCTATCTATGCTTTTCTCGTCTCAAACTCTATTCATGCTACATCACAAAACTTGATCAAGTCAGATTCGAACCACTCTGTGTGAGAAGCACTCGGAGTCCCAGATTCGTCATAGACTTAAACTTCCAAAACCTCTTAGTGATTCTCGGTCTGACCGATCCTTCCATTTCGGTCCTACCGAGATCATCAAGTTGATCTGAGTTTTCAATCTCGGTGCAACCGATTTGAACTTTTCGGTCTCACCGATTTGCTATAACTGAACACAGTTATGCATCTCGGTGCCACCGAGTTGTTCCACTCGGTCACACCGACAGGGTCGAGCTATATATATAGCCACGGGCAAAATTTTGGAAATTTCTCTGAAACCCTTCGCCCGCGCAATAGCTCGCTCTGCCATCGTGGTCTCCGGATCATCTCCTCGTCGCCAGCAGCCTCCTGTCGCTCGTCTCCGCCGCCGTCAACGGATTTTGTCCCCGCCGTTGCCGCCATAGCAAGTCCACTGCCAAGTTAGGGTATGGACTTAATCTTTGTGCTATCCACGTCTGATTCCTGGCACATTGTTCTCATATTGATTCTTGCCATGATTGAAACTCTTCTATCCAGCCAAAGTAGTTCATAGATTAGATGTTATTCAAATTTTTAGGGTTAGGTTTCCGTCGAAACCATCTCGGACCCACCGAGTTGAAAAACTCGGTCTCACCGATTTGGCTTATGCCATTGCACTAGTGACTCTTGGTCTGACCGAGAATTACTAATCGGTGCAACCGATTTGAGGATTCTATGAAACCCTAGCAGTCTCGGTACCACCGAACCGAAACTCGGTCCAACCGAGATCATCAGTTTAGGTTCCAAAACTGCTTCGGTATCACCGAGTTTGAAAATCGGTGGATCCGAAATGCTTTCTGTGGAAAACTAAGACTGAAATTTTGAGTCATTCTTTTGCAAAAACCTCTGCATTTTGTGATGCTCATCTTTTCTATCTCATCTATAACTCTTCACAGGGTCAGTAGTCAGCTTTTGCAGTATGTCTGATCAAAGTGACAGCCAGAACAGGTCAGAAGAGCAGATGGACTTGAGTGAGGGCACTAGTCCCTCAACTTCAGATGAAGGGAGCATAAGTACTCCTAGCAATTTGCCTAAGGCTGCAACTAGGCAAAGGAGGAAAAGAACTTCAGATTCAGAGGATGAAGATTACAAAGCTGAGGAAGATGAGGCTACTTCCAAGAAAGTGGTGCTCAAGAAGGAATATGGCTCAGCAAAGAATACAAAGCCAGGCATGAAGACCAAAAGGCCTGCAGGAAGACAACCAATGTCCAAGGCCAGAGCATCAACTCAACTGCCTAAAAGGCCTGATCCCAAAGAGCCAGCTGTTGAAGGAAAGAAGAGGAAGGAAAGGGTCAAGAAGACCATGGACAAAATTGTTGGTCAACCTTCCATGATGGAAGAGGAAGAGCTTGCTGCACCAGCTCCAAAGGCAGCTAAGCTTATGGGAGATGCAATCAGATCAGGGGCTGCAACATCCAAGCCCAAGGAATCACCCAAAGCTGCCTCCAAGGCCAAGCAAGTTCCAAAGAGGAATACTAGGAGTATTCCAGCTGCTGAGAAGAACAAGGCCCCAGTGCCCAATGTTGCTGAAGATTCAGAACAAGAAGGACAGGTTCTAAGAAAGCTCAAGCCCAAGATACCAGACCACAATGATGCCCATCCTATGGCTAAGGACATGAGAATCAGGAAGGATTCAGGGCTGAGACTGTGGAGAATGGAAGATCCATATGCTTCAAGAAGAAGAACTGCTGTTGACTACAGGTTCCACACAAAGGAACAACAGGACTTCTATGAAACAATTCTGTTGGACAAGAAGCCCATAGTCTGTGACATGAGGTGGGTTGACTGGAAATTCATCAAGGAAAATGAACAACACTATCCTGGAGTGCAAGACAGCTTTGTTGCTTGTGGAGTTGCAGATTTTTTTGGACAGAAGTTCACCAACTGGAATGATGAGCTTATCATGTAGTTCTACTCCACAACACACTTTTACCCAGATGGAAGAATAGTTTGGATGTCTGAAGGTACAAGGTACCAGACCACTATTGAAGAATGGGCAAGTCTGATCTATGCCCCCAATGAGAATGAGGATGACCTAGACATTTATGCAAAGAAGAAGTTGGGTCACAATTCAATGGCTCACATGTACAAGGAAATTCCAGACAAGGCATAGAGACTCACAAGTTTGGATCAGTTCACTTTCTGCTGTCAGGGTTGCCAACCATAAATTGGATTCTGAGGTACACTTTGTTGCCGAAGTCTGGTGACCATAACATGATCAGAGGGCATGCCATCAATATGTTGCATGTGTTTGATGTGCCACAGAAGTTCAAAGTCATGAGCCTGATCATTGAAACAATCAAGAGGACTGCAACAGATCAGAAGAGGAGCTGTGGATATGCACCTCAGATTCAAGAATTGATAAACTCAAAAATGGGCACATGAAAATATCAGTTGGATAAGGAACACTTTCCAATTTATCCAGACTTTGAGGACAATGAGGTTGTCATGAATGAAGATGATCCACAATCAGTTCAAGCTCAGGAGAAGAAGGAGAAGGCAAAGAGGGAGAAGGCTGCCAAGATGCCAACTCAAGAGGAGGCATCTGAATATTTCTTGAAAACCAAACAGGAGCAGCTTGGTTACTTGATAGCATCATCTCTGAGGATTGAGAAGGGGTTGGCCACCCTAACTCAAAACCAGGAGAGCCTGGAAAGAATCATGGAACAAAAATTCTATGATCTAGATGTCAAGGTAACTGAGATTCAGTCAGTTGTGGAGCAGCTGCAGGATGACATGCAGGAGAGGAAGGGAAAGACTACCACCAATGTGTTTGCCAGAGTGCCCAGAGCCCAGAGGTCAGTTGCAGTGCCAGTGACAGACACTAGAGCAACAACTTCAGCACCAGCCACTGCCCCTACAGTTCCAGTGCAACCAGCTCCAGCACCAACTCCTCCAGCTCCATCCACTTCAACTGAAGCTTTCATCCAAGGAGCCATCTCTACACCACCACCAGAAGATCAAGCCTGAGAGTCGATCTAGCACTATGCATTTTCTATGAACTTTTTGGTAACTTGTTGCCAAAGGGGGAGAAAAATGTATAGATCATAGGCTTCAAGAGAGAGTGTGTTGCTTTTGTTCTCTCTTGCTTTATTTGGTGGTTTTTCAATCTTTGTTTGCTTTTGGTTGAGGTACTATGCTTGTGAGACATTGATGATCATGTGTTTGATCATAAGCTACACTTATGCATGCTTGATATTATCCTATCTATCTTATGTGGTCACTCACTATGCTTGGTGATGAGTGCATGTATTCATTGTTTATTATTTTGAGCGCTCCACCAAGATGTATGTGACATGGAAGAGTAACCCATGAGCCTAATTCAATGTGCATTTGCAGTCCAAAGCAAATCTAAAACTATGCACAAATTTAGGGGGAGCTCTTGCTTATCACATACTTCTCAAAGCGACGATGTTATTTAAATTGTCGAAGCTTTGATCTATATGTTGTCATCAATTACCAGAAAGGGGGAGATTGAAAGTGCAACTATCCCTAGGTGGTTTTGGTAATTCATAACAACATATAGCTCATTGAGCTAATGCTATTCCAAGACTATTATTTCAAGAAAGCTCCATGAATGGCATGGCATGGATGATGAAAGTGGATCCCTCAAAATACTAAGGACAAAGGATTGGCTCAAGCTCAAAAGCTCAAGACTCTTCATTTTACATTTTAGTGATCCAAGATTACATTCAGTCTATAGGAAAAGCCAATACTATCGAGAAGGGATGAGGTGTTGCTTAATGAGCCTCTTGCTTCATGTGCTTAGTGATATGCTCCAAAACCCTCAACTACTTTCCCACATCCACAAATGACCTAAACCTAAAGCCAAAATCGGTCACACCGATTCTTTCTATCCGGCGCCACCGATTCCAAAAGTCATAGCCACTGCCACAAACCCTAAGCAAATCGGTCTTACCGATAGGGATCTCGGTCTCACCAAGATGGGGTTGCAATCTCTCTGTTTCCCTTCGTAACGTTTCGGTCTAACCGAAGTGAGCGATCGGTCCCAGCGAGATTGCAATGTAAACTCTCTGTTTCCTTTTTGTAACATTTCGGTCTCACCGAATAGAGCAAATCGGTCCCACCGAGTTTACCTGACCAACTCTCTGGAAAGCTTATTACCAAAATCGGTCTCACCGAGTTTGTGTAATCGGTCTCACCGAGATTACGTTATTCCCTAACGCTAACCAAATCGGCCCCACCGAGATGCATGCCAGTCCCACCGAAAATCACCAACGGTCGCTAGGTTTACTAAATCGGTCCGACCGAGTTTAACGATTCGGTCCCACCGAGTTTGGTAAATTGTGTGTAACAGTTAGATTTTGTGTGGATGCTATATATACCCCTCCACCTCCTCTTCATTCGTGGAGAGAGCCATTAGAATGAACCTACACTTCCAACTTACCATTTCTGAGAGAGAACCACCTACTCATGTGTTGAGGCCAAGATATTCCATTCCTACCATATGAATCTTGATCTCTAGCCTTCCCCAAGTTGCTTTCCACTCAAATCTTCTTTCCACCAGATCCAAAACCTATATGAGAGAGAGTTGAGTGTTGGGGAGACTATCATTTGAAGCACAAGAGCAAGGAGTTCATCATCAACGCACCATTTGTTACTTCTTGGAGAGTGGTGTCTCCTAGATTGGCTAGGTGTCACTTGGGAGCCTCCGACAAGATTGTGGAGTTGAACCAAGGAGTTTGTAAGGGCAAGGAGATCGCCTACTTCATGAAGATCTACCGCTAGTGAGGCAAGTCCTTCGTGGGCGACGACCATGGTGGGATAGACAAGGTTGCTTCTTCGTGGACCCTTCGTGGGTGGAGCCCTCCGTGGACTCGCGCAGCAGTTACCCTTCGTGGGTTGAAGTCTCCATCAACGTGGATGTATGATAGCACCACCTATCGGAACCACGCCAAAAACATCCGTGTCTCCAATTGCGTTTGAATCCTCCAAACCCTTCCCTTTACTTTCTTGCAAGTTGCATGCTTTAATTTCCGCCGCCTATACACTCTTTGCATGCTTGCTTGAATTGTGTGATGATTGCTTGACTTGTCCTAAAATAGCTAAAATCTGCCAAACTCTAAAATTGGGAAAAGGTTAAGTTTTTATTGGTCAAGTAGTCTAATCACCCCCGCTCTAGACATACTTCAAGGTCCTACACCTCTTCAACGGATTGTGCCCCGAAGAATTCAACAAAATTAGCCGTCTTGAGAATGCAAAGGAAATTTGGGATACTTTGATTGATATGCATGAAGGTACTGACTCCGTCAAGGAATCCAAGTTGGATGTGCTCCAAAGTCAACTTGACAAGTTCAAAATGAAGGATGGTGAAGGTGTCGCTGAAATGTACTCTAGGCTTGCTCTTACCACAAATGAGATTGCGGGTTTAGGAAGTGAAGAGATGACCGAGAAATTCATCATCAAGAAGATCCTAAGAGCATTGGATGGAAAAAATGATACCATGTGCACATTGATCTAAATGATGCCCAACTATAAGAATCTCAAGCCAACGGAGGTCATTGGAGGAATTGTTGCTCATGAGATGTCACTCAAGGATAAGGAGGAACTTCACAACAAGTCAAGTGGTGCTTACAAAGCCTCATGTGAAGCTCCTACATCATCAAGTGAGAAACAAACCTTCAATGAAGAATTGAGCTTAATGGTGAAGAACTTCAACAAATTCTACAAGAGTAGAAGCAAAGAAAGAAGCTCCAAGTCAAGGTCCTACAATGACAAAAGATCTTCCAATCGAGAGCGCAATTGCTACAATTGTGGGAGACCCAGACACTATTCCAATGAGTGTACGGCACCCTACAAAAAAAGAGAAGAATCACCGCCAAGAGAGTGGAGGGGTAGAGATGATCGTTATGAACGAAGAACATCCCGGAGAAGCAAGGATTCGGAAAGGAAGGACAAGTCATCAAAGAGCTACACAAAACGAAGACATCAAGCTCATGTTGGTGAATGGGTATCCGGTTCTGACTCTGAACATCACTCCGAGAGAAGCTATCACTTTGACTCCGAACATACTCAAGATGAAGGTGTTGCCGGTCTAGCACTTGTGTCGACCAACTCCTACGACATATTTGATTCACCAAATGAAGGAATTGGAAGATGCTTCATGGCTAAAGGCCCTAAGGTAACTCACCCCGAGTATGTTGTTTTCAATAGTGATGAAGATGACTTGTTAGGTGATGATGATTTACTTATTGACAACTCTAGTGATGAATACTATGATGAAATGTAAATTAATCATGCTAATCAAGATAAAACGAATGACAATGATAAGTAGAAGATTGAGCTTCTTACTAAAGAACTAAACACTCTTAAGTTAGCTCATGAAACTATCTTAGGGGATCATCGAGAACTTTTGATGACTCATGAGAAGTTACGCTTTGAAAAGCTCAATCTTGAGCAAGAGCATGAGTTCTTAAAAGCAATCAATGATGATCTTCGCAAGAAAAGCTCTTCTTACATTGCCAAGTGTTTACTCTTATCTACTTACATGCCTCAAGTCAAGTCTAGTAACAAAAACAAGAAGGATTCTTCCTCTAGTAGTAACAATAATCATGCTAAATCCAGTATTGTTGCTTCTAGTAGTTCTCTTGATTCCACTAATGATTCTCTTAGCCAAGTTACACTTGAGCAAGAAAATAGCTTATTGAAGGGAATTATAGAGAAAGGTGTATACAAGAGCCTTGCCGGGAATAAGCAATTCGAGGAAATTGTACGCAAGCAAGGAAGGCACCGGAAGAATCAAGGTGTTGGTTTTTAACGAAAGTTCAATGCCAATGGAGTTGAGTGGGAAGAAGATCAATACCCCAAGATGAAGTTTGTTCCTCAACAAGAGAAGTATGATCCTACTTCCTTCAAGGGGACACACGCTCAAGATGATCTTCCACCACAAGACCACAAGCACAAAGGCAAGGACAAGCTTCAAGAGGAGATTGATGCATTTGAAGAAGCTCCTAAGGCCTTGGTCAAGTGGGTTCCCAAGACTACGTCAAGTTCTACTTCATCAAGCATGACTACAACTCCAAGGATTCCCATCAAAATTATGTGGATCACGAAGAAGAAGAACTAGAGAGTTCTTGAGGGTGACTCCGCCAACATTCTTCACTCATATCATTATGGCAAGGATAAGTGCAATCAACTTCCACATCTTGCACTAGTTCAAGGAGTCACAAACCCTCATGTTGGTAAGGCAAGGGACAAGGTAACTTAATGCTTTCATGGACACCATCTTGTGTGTGCATCACTCTATGTCTATGGATATACTTGTTTGTTCCTTGTGGAACTAACCCGTGTAGGTATTGAAAGTGTAACTCACTCCAAAGGATTGCTCCAAATGATCTTCATCAACATTGAACATCCACATCTTCAACACCTACATGAAGTCATCATCGACAAAACCCAAGGTTAGTTCATCCCTCTAAGGGGGGATCTCACATCTAGGGGGAGCTTAACTCTAAGAATTGAGTCAAAGCAAGTCTAATGATGTGAACACATCAATGCATTATTTAAAAGTGGTAACCCCACTTGAGCTTAAACGATGAGTATGACCTATGATCAAATGTTCTCATTTGACTCCTAAGTCAATATACTCATATATAGATGACCTAGTCATCGCCAATTGTTTGATAGATGCTAGAATTGGTTATGCATGCTTTGCCACATATTTCATTTGCCATTTTATTGTGTGAGCATGTTGGTTGCATATTTAACTCATTCGAGGACATCCACTTGTTGCTTTGATTGATTGGCTTCTTTTTCTTTTGCCAAGTGGATGAACAAGAATGCCTAAGAACCTTCTCTAGCTATCTATGCTTTTCTTGTCTCAAACTCTATTCATGCTACATCACAAAATTTGATCAAGTTAGATTCGAACCATCTGTGTGAGGAGCACTCGGAGTCCCCGATTCGTCATGGACTTAAACTTCCAAAACTTCTTTGTGTGTTTCGGTCTGACCGATTCTTCCATTTTGGTCATACCAAGATCACTAAGTTGATCTAGGTTTTCAACCTCGGTGCAACCGATTTGAACTTTTTGGTCTCACCGAGTTGCTGTAACTGTCAACAGTTATGCATCTCGGTGCCACCGAGTTGTTCCACTCGGTCACACCGACAAGGTCGGGCTATATATACTCACAGGAAATTTTTTGGAAACCTTCTCCAAACCCCTTCGCCCGCGCATAGCTCGCTCTGCCTCCAAGGTCTCCGGATCATCGAGTTCATCGCCAGCTGCCTCCAGTCGCTGGTCTCCGCCGCCGTCAACGGAATTCATCCCCGTCATTGCCGCCGTAGCGAGTTCATCGCCAAACTTGGGTATGGACTCGATCATAGTGCTATCCTCGTCCAATTCCTAGCACATTGTGTTCATTAAGATTCTTGCCACGATTGAAACACTTCTATCCAGTCAAAACAATCCTTAGATTAGATGTGAATTGAAAATTTAGGGTTAGGTTTCCGCCGAAACCATCTTGGACCCACCGAGTTGAAAAACTCAGTTCCACCGATTCGGCTAAGGCCATTGCACAAGTGATTCTCGGTCTGACCTAGAATTGCAAATCGGTGTGACCGATTTTAGAACTCTGTGAAACCCTAGCAGTCTCGGTGCCACCGAACTGTGACTCGATCTGACCGAGATCACTAGTTTATGTTCCAAAAGCTGCTTCGGTATCACCGAGTTTGCAAAACAGTTGATCCGAAATGCTTTCTGTGGAAAACTAAAACTAAGTTTTTGATCATTCTTTTGCAAAAATTTCTGCATTTTGTGATGCTCATCCATTCTATCTCATCTACAACTATTCACAGGGTCAGCAATCAGTGTTTGCAGCATGTCAGACCAAAGTGACAACCAGAACAGGGAAGAGGAGCAGATTCACATGAGTGAGGGCACTAGTCCCTCTAGCACCTCAGATGAGGGCAGCAGGAGCACTCCTAGCAATTTGCCCAAAGCAGCCACAAGGGCCAGAAGGAAGAGAACCTCAGACTCTGAGGATGAGACTATGTTGCAGCTGAAGATGAGGCTACTTCCAAGAAGATAGTGCTCAAAAAGGAGTATGGCTCAGCTAAGACCACAAAGCCTGGACTAAACAGGAAGGTCCCTGCCAAGAGGACACCTATGCTGAAGGTCAAAGGATCAACTCAAGAACCTGAGAAACCTGATCCCAAAGAGGCTGCTGCAGAAGGAAATAAGAGGAAGGAAAGGGTCAGAAAGACCATGGCCAGAGTTGTTGGACAACCTTCCATGATGGAAGAGGAAGTGGAAGAAGAAGCTGCTGCTCCAGCACCCAAGGCACAAAAGCTGATGGGTGATGCTATAAGGTCAGGGGCTGCATCATCAAAGCCCAAAGAAGCACCCAAAGCTACCTCTAAGGCCAAGTCTGCACCTAAGAGGAATACCAGGAGCATACTAGCTGCTGAAAAGAACAAGGCCCCAGTGCCTGAAGTTGCTACTGAGGAAGAAGATGAAGGACAAGTTCTGAGGAAGCTGAAACCTAAGATTCCAGACCACAATGATGCTCATCTAGTGGCTGAGAACATGAAGCTGAGGAAGGATGCAGGGCCTAGGCAGTGGAGATTGTCTGATCCCTATGCAATCAGAAGGAGGACTGCTGTTGACTACAGGTTCCACACTAAGGAACAACATGACTTCTATGAGACTGTGCTGTTGGACAAGAAGCCCATAGTTTGTGACATGAGGTGGGTGGACTGGAAATACATGAAGGCAAATGAGGATCACTACCCAGGAGTGTTTGACAGCTTTAAGGCTTGTGGAGTTGATGAGTTTGTTGGACAGAAGTTCACAAACTGGAATGATGAGCTAGTAATGCAATTCTACTCCACAGCTCACTTTTATCCTGATGGCAGAATAGTCTGGATGTCTGAAGGTACAAGGTAGCAATCCACTATTGAAGAATGGGCTGAACTGATCAATGCACCACAGGAGAGTGAAGATGACTTGGATGTCTACTCCAAGAAGAAGAAGGATCACAACTCCATGTCACACATGTACAAGGAGATCCCAGACAAAGCACTTGAGACTTTCAAGTTTGGGTCTGTTCATTTCCTTCTGTCAGGGCTGCCAACGATCAACTGGATCCTAAGGCACACTCTCTTGCCCAAGTCAGGTGACCACAACATGATCAGAGGGCATGCAATAAATTTGCTACACATATTTGATGTGCCATAGAAATTCAAGGTCATGAGCCTCATAGTTGAGACTATTAAGAGGACAGCAGCAGACCAGAAGAGAAGTTGTGGGTATGCCCCACAAATCCAGGAGCTGATCAACTCCAAGATGGGCACAGGCAAATACTTGTTGTACAAGGAACACTTTGTTATCTATCCAGATTTTGAGGACAATCAAGTTGTCATGAATGAGAATGAACCATCTTCAGTGCAAGCACAATAGAAGAAGGAGAAGGCAAAGAAGGAGAAGGCTGCCAAGATGCCAACTCTAGAGGAGGCATCTGAGTACTTTTTGAAGAGCAAGCAGGACCAGCTTGGTTACTTAATAGCATCAACTCTGAGGATTGAGAAAGGGTTGGTCACCCTAACTCAAAACCAGGAGAGCCTGGAAAGAATCATGGAACAAAAATTCTATGACTTAGATGTTAAAGTAACTGAGATCCAGTCAGTTGTGGAACAGCTTCAGGATGACATGCAGGAGAGGAAGGGCAGGACAACCACTGATGCACTTGCCAGAGTGCCTCGAGCTCACAGATCAGTTGCAGAGCCTGTGACAGACACCAGAGCCACTTCATCTACACCAGCTATAGCTCCAGTGCAACCAGCTCCAGCACCAACTCCTCCAGCTCCATCCACATCAACTAAAGTCTTCGTTCAAGGAGCCATCTCTACACCACCACCTGAAGACCAAGCCTGAGAGACGAAATAGTACTATGCATTTTCTAGGAACTTTTTGGTAACTTGTTGCCAAAGGGGGAGAAAAATGTATAGATCATAGGCTTCGAGAGAAAGAGTTTGGTTTTGTTCTCTCTTGTCTTCGTGGTTGAACTTTATATTCTTTTGCTTGCTTGAGATACTACGTTATTGTCTGTGTGATACAATGATGATCATGTGTTTGATCATATGCTACCTTAATGCTTGTTAGATAACTATATCTCATTTATCTTTATTTGATCATTCACTTTGCTTGGTGATTGATACGTCTCCAACGTATCTATAATTTATGAAGCATTCATGCTATATTATTATCTGTTTTGAATGATTATGGGCTTTATTATACACTTTTATATTACTTTTGCGACTAACCTATTAACCGGAGGCCCAACCCATATTGCTGTTTTATTGCCTGTTTCAGTATTTCGAAGAAAAGGAATATCAAACGGAGTCCAAACGCAATGAAACCTTCGGCATCGTGATTTTTTGGAAGAATATCATCCTGGAGGCTTGGAGATCAAGTCAAAAGATCCTCGAGGAGCCCAGGAGATAGGGGGGCGTCCCCCCTACAGGGCGCGGCCCCCTGTCTCATGGACCCCTCGAGCACCCCCCCGACCGACTTCTTTCACCTATATAAGCCTACGTACCCTAAAAACATCGAAAATCAAGATAGATCGAGAGTTTTGCCACCGCAAACCTCTATAGCCACCAAAAACCTCTTGGGAGCCCGTTCCGGCACCCTGTCGGAAGGGGGATCCTTCACCGGTGGCCATCTTCATCATCCCGGCGCTCTCCATGACGAGGAGGGAGTAGTTCACCCTCGAGGTTGAGGGTATGTACCAGTAGCTATGTGTTTGATCTCTCTCTCTCTCTCGTGTTCTCTCTCGTGTTCCCTCTATGGCACGATGTTGATGTATCCCAAGCTTTGCTATTGTAGTTGGATCTTCTGATGTTTCTCCGCCTCTACTCTCTTGTGATGAATTGAGTTTTCCATTTTGAAGTTATCTTAATTTTTGGAGTTAGGTAAGTATGATGAATCTTGCATTCTTTATAGACTATACTGTTTTGGCAGATTGCTGTTATGTTTGCATTGTTTGCATATGTTTGCTTGTTTAATGATTCTATTTTAGGATAGGAGTATTAAATATGCAGAGACATTTAGTATGCAATGTTGAATAATAATTTTAGTGATTTGTTACAGTAGAAAATTATAAGGTTTTTGCATTGGTTTATACTAACTTATCTCACGAGTTCTTGTTGAGTTTGGTGTGGAGGAAGCTTTCGAGATTTAGGAAACCGAGATATAAAAGGAGTTAAGGAGACACAAAAGCTCAAGCTTGGGGATGCCCAAGGCACCCCAAGATAATATTTGAATAAGTCTCAAGCATCTAAGCTTGGGGATGCCCCGGTAGGCATCCCACCTTTCTTCTTCGACAACTATCGGTTAGTATCGGTTGAACCTAAGTTTTTGCTTCTTCACATGAGTTGTGCTATCCTTGCAATATAATTTTATTTTGTTTTTCTTTCTGCTTGAATACAATACCAAGATCTGTAATTCTTTAATGAGAGAGAGTCTTTACATAGTTGCATAATTATTTAGCTACTCATTGATCTTCACTTATATCTTTTTGGAGTAGCTTTTCATTTACTCGTGTGCTTCACTTATATCCTACGAGTAAATTGTTGAATGAGTTGATTGTCATAAATCTTAAATTATATATGCCTCATTTGCTTATCCCATGGGGAGTAATGACTTCACATCTAAGAAGTAGAGGTTGTAAATTTATTGACGGTTAGCAAGCATTGTATTGGTCCTTTGAACAATTCATGAAAGAATATTGAAGGAAGAGAGATTTCACATATAAATATATTATCATAGACATCTTTTATAATTGTTAGCACTCATTATGTATGACATGCTAAAGAGTTGATGTTGGACAAGGAATACAATGTAATGGGTTATGTTTTCTCACATCTCAGTTAAAGTATATTGTCATGGATCATTCAAACATGTTGAGCTTGCCTTTCCCCCTCATGCTAGCCAAAAATTCCTAGCACCAAGTAGAGATACTACTTGTGCTTCCAAATACCCTTAAACCCAGTTTTTGCCATGAGAGTCCACCATACCTACCTATGGATTGAGTAAGATCCTTCAAGTAAGTTGTCATCGGTGCAAGCAATAAAAGTTGCTCTCTAAATATGCATGACTTATTAGTGTGGAGAAAATAAGCTTTGTACGAACTTGTTATGGAAGCAATAAAAGCGACGGACTGCATAATAAAGGTCCATATACAAGGGGCAATATAAAATGACGTTCTTTCGCATTATGATTTTGTGTATCCAACCCTAAAAGCGCATGGCAACCTCTGCTTCCCTCTGCGAAGGGTCTATCTTTTACTTTATGTCTTTTACTTTATGCAAGAGTTAAGGTGATCTTCACCTTTCCCTTTTTCATTTTATCCTTTGGCAAGCACTTTGTGTTAGGGTGATCCTGATATATATATCCAATTGGATGTACGTTAGCATGAACTATTATTGTTGACATCACCCAAAGGTGAATACGTTTGGAGGCAACATTATAAGCCCCAATCTTTCTCTGTGTCTGATTAAAACTTCATAACCACAAGTATTGCGTGAGTGTTAGGAATTGTAGAAGACTATATGATAGTTGAGTATGTGAAGTTTGATAAACCAAAGCTCTGACATATACTCTTCCTGAAAGTAAGATGAATTGCAATTGTTTGATGACTAAGAATGAAGTTTGCTAGTTTTCAAGAAAGTTTATGGTCTATGCTTTAACATGTGAATTGCTTGTTACTAGTTCGTGAAAAGTTTTATGAGATGAACTAGTGTTATGACATATAATGATGCTAGTAACGGTGATTGAAATTATCATTGATCAAACTTGTGCACCTCTAGCATTCACACTTCATAAATTCTTTCTTTTATCATTTACCTACTCGAGGACGAGTAGGAATTAAGCTTGGGGATGCTGATACGTCTCCAACGTATCTATAATTTATGAAGCATTCATGCTATATTATTATCTGTTTTGAATGATTATGGGCTTTATTATACACTTTTATATTACTTTTGGGACTAACCTATTAACCGGAGGCCCATCCCATATTGTTGTTTTATTGCCTGTTTCAGTATTTCGAAGAAAAGGAATATCAAACCGAGTCCAAACGGAATGAAACCTTCGGCATCGTGATTTTTTGGAAGAATATCATCCTAGAGGCTTGGAGATCAAGTCAGAAGATCCTCGAGGAGCCCAGGAGATAGGGGGCGCCCCCCCTACAGGGCGTGCCCCCCTGTCTTGTGGACCCCTCGAGCACCCCTCGACCGACTTCTTTCACCTATATAAGCCTACGTACCCTAAAAACATCAAAAATCAAGATAGATCGGGAGTTACGCCGCCGCAAGCCTCTGTAGCCACCAGAAACCTCTCGGGAGCCCGTTCCAGCACCCTGCCGGAAGGGGGATCCTTCACCGGTGGCCATCTTCATCATCCCGGCGCTCTCCATGACGAGGAGGGAGTAGTTCACCCTCGAGGCTGTGGGTATGTACCAGTAGCTATGTGTTTGATCTCTCTCTCTCTCTCGTGTTCTCTCTCGTGTTCCCTTTATGGCACGATCTTGATGTATCCCGAGCTTTGCTATTGTAGTTGGATCTTATGATGTTTCTCCGCCTCTACTCTCTTGTGATGAATTGAGTTTTCCCTTTCGAAGTTATCTTATCGGATTGAGTCTTTTATGAGAACACTTGATGTATGTCTTGCCGTGCTTATCTGTGGTGACAATGGGATATCATGTGCCTCTTGATGTATGTTTTGGTGACCAACATGAGGATTCCGCCCATGAACCTATGCATAGGGGTTGGCACATGTTCTTGACTCTCCGGTAGAAACTTTGGGGCACTCTTTGAAGTACTTTGTGTTGGTTGAATAGATGAATCTGAGATTGTGTGATGCATATCGTATAATCATGCCCACAGATACTTGAGGTGAGAATGTAGTATCTAGGTGACATTAGGGTTTTGGTTGATTTGTGTCTTAAGGTGTTATTCTAGTACGAACTCTTGAATAGATTGATCCGAAAGAATAACTTTGAGGTGGTTTCGTACCCAACCATAATCTCTTCGTTTGTTCTCCGCTATTAGTGTCTTTCGAGTGACTCTTTGTTGCATGTTCAGGGATTGTTATATGATCTATCTATGTTATTATTGTTGAGAGAACTTGCACTAGTGAAAGTATGAACCCTAGGCCTTGTTTCCTATCATTGCAATACCATTTACGCTCACTTTTATTGCTTGCTACCTTGCTGTTTTTATAATTTCAGATTACAAAAACCTTTATCTACTATCTATTTTGCACTTGTATCACCATCTCTTCACCGAACTAGTGCACCTATACAATTTACCATTGTATTGGGTGTGTTGGGGACACAAGAGACTCTTTGTTATTTGGTTGCAGGGTTGTTTGAGAGAGACCATCTTCATCCCACGCCTCCTACGGATTGATAAACCTTAGGTCATCCACTTGAGGGAAATTTGCTACTGTCCTACGAACCTGTGCACTTGCAGGCCCAACAACGTCTACAAGAAGAAGGTTGTGTAGTAGACATTAGTGATGAGTGCATGTATTCAATCTTTATTATTTTGAGCGCTCCACCAAGATGTATGTGACATCGAAGAGTAACCCATGAGCCTAACTCCTTGTGCATTTGCACTCCAAAGCAAATCTTAAACTATGCACAAATTTAGGGGGAGCTCTTGCTTATCACATACTTCTCAAAGTGACGATGTTTTTCAATCTTATTATCACTTGTCGAAGCTTTGATCTATATGTTGTCATCAATTACCAAAAAGGGGGAGATTGAAAGTGCAACTATCCCTAGGTGGTTTTGGTAATTCCTAACAACATATAGCTCATTGAGCTAATACTATTCCAAGACAAATATTTCAGGAAAGCTCAATGAATGGCATGGCATGGATGAGGAAAGTGGATCCCTCAAAATTCTAATGTCAAAAGGATTGGCTCAAGCTCAAAAGCTCAAGACTCTACATTTTATATTTTAGTGATCCAAGATCACATTGAGTCTATAGGAAAAGCGAATACTATCAAGGAGGAATGAGGTGTTGCTTAATGAGTTTCTTGCTCCACAGTGCTTAGTGATTTGCTCCAAAAACCCTCAACTGCTTTCTCATATCTACATATGACCTAAACCTAAATCCAAACTCGGCCCCACCGATTCATTCCATCCGGCGCCACCGAGTTCAGATGTCATAGCCACTACCATAAACCCTAGGCAAATCGGTCTCACCGATAGGGATCTCGGTCTCACCGAGATGGGATTGTAATCTCTCTGTTTCCCTTCGTAACGTTTCGGTCTAACCGAAGTGAGCGATCGGTCCCACCGAGATTGCAATGTAAACTCTCTGTTTCCCTTTCGTAACATTTCGGTCTCACCGAAAAGAGCAAATCGGTCCCACCGAGTTTACCTGGCCAACTCTCTGGTTAGCTTATTACCGAAATCGGTCTCACTAAGTTTGTGTAATCGGTCTCACCGAGATTACGTTATGCCCTAACCCTAACCACATCGGTCCTACCGAGTTGCATGTTGGTCCCACCGAAATCACTAACGGTCACTAGGTTTACTGAATCGGTCTGACCGAGTTTGTTGATTCGGTCCCACCGAGATTGGTAAATTGTGTGTAACGGTTAGATTTTGTGTGGAGGCTATATATACCCCTCCACCTCCTCTTCATTCGTGCAGAGAGCCATCAGAACAAACCTACACTTCCAACTTACCATTTCTGAGAGAGAACCACCTACTCATGTGTTGAGGCCAAGATATTCCATTCCTACCATATGAATCTTGATCTATAGCCTTCCCCAAGTTGCTTTCCACTCAAATCTTCTTTCCACCAGATCTAAATCCTGTGAGAGAGAGTTGAGTGTTGGGGAGACTATCATTTGAAGCACAAGAGCAAGGAGTTCATCATCAACACACCATTTGTTACTTCTTTGAGAGTGGTGTCTCCTAGATTGGCTAGGTGTCACTTGGGAGCCCCCGACAAGATTGTGGAGTTGAACCAAGGAGATTGTAAGGGCAAGGAGATCGCCTACTTCGTGAAGATCTACCACTAGTGAGGCAAGTCCTTCGTGGGCGACGGCCATGGTGGGATAGACAAGGTTGCTTCTTCGTGGACCCTTCGTGGGTGGAGCCCTCCATGGACTCGCGCAGCCGTTATCCTTCGTGGGTTGAAGTCTCCATCAACATGGATGTATGATAGCACCACCTATCGAAACCACGGCTCAAAAATCACCGTGTCTCCAAATTGCGTTTGAAATCTCCAAACCCTCCCCTTTACATTCTTGCAAGTTGCATGCTTTACTTTCCGCTGCTCAAATACTCTTTGCATGCTTGCTTGAATTGTGTGAAGATTGCTTGACTTGTGCTAATATAGCTAAAATCTGCCAAACACTAAAATTGGGAAAAGGCATAGTTTTTAATTGGTCAAGTAGTCTAATCACCCCCCTCTAGACATACTTCTCGGATCCTACAAGTGGTATCAGAGCTTGGTCTCCATTGCTTTGGTTTAGTCACCATTGGAGGAAGATGGATGAGTCTACTTTGGGGAGTCTTAGACATAGAGTGCCTATACTTGATGGAGAATATTTTCATGAGTGGAAAAATGAGATGCTTGTAATTTTCAATCAATATCATTTGAACAAGTACATTGCTAGTCCTTGTGCACCTTATGTTGATCCTATGCATCCTACCCTTGATGAGTCGATTGACATGATTAGGAATGTTATAACTGTTAATCTTATTACTAGAGGCTTGCCTAGAAACTTGATTGGAAAACTGCCTACTCTTGAGTGTGCCTACACTATATGGAAATTTCTTGAGGAACGATTTCCTAATTATTCCTTGAAAATCTGGATGAAATTCTTCATAAGTCTATTGCCTTGAGTAAGATGAATTCCAATGATCCTATGTTTGGTAATTGTCTATTTGAACTTACAAATCTTATGCGTGCCAAAGGAAACGTTGGAATTATTAGCGATATTATTTCCAAAGCTACTAGACTTCATAGAGGAGATTATTGTCAAACTCATACTAATGAATCACCCTCACTAGGAATTGATCCACCACATGACGATGTTGAACATGGATACTATGATGAGGATGATGATGATGACTTTGATCTTGATGATGCAATGAGACACTTTGGTCTTATGGAAAATCTTCGGGGATATATGGCAGGAGGAAAGGAATGGGTTCTTGACAGTGGATGTACCGATCACATGACCGGAGATAAAGACATGTTTCGTGAGCTTGCTAAAAATGATGGTCCTCGAAAGTATGTCACCTTTGGTGACAACTCAAAGGGTAAGGTGGTTGGCCTTGGTAAGGTGGCCATCTCACATGATAGCTCCATTCAGAATGTTATGCTCGTTGAATCTCTTGGCTACAACTTACTTTCAGTATTTAATGAAGTAGATTGCCAAGTGTTTCGTAGAGACAATCATAAAATGGCCTTTACCAGTATACACAGAGGTGATCTTTACATTGTTGATTTCACTAAAAGGCTCAACCTAGAACTTGCTTCATTGCTAAATCCTCTAGAGGTTGGTTATGGCATAGACGACTAGGTCACGTTGGCATGAGAAGCCTTGACAAGCTTATTAAAGGGAATCATGTCCTTGGTGTTAACGATGTCATATTTGATAAGGATAGACTTTGCAGTGCTTGTCAAGCAGGTAAATAGGTTGGAGGAAGGGATCCCGTGAAGAACATCATGAGCACAAGGAGGCCACTTGAGCTACTTCACATGGATCTTTTTGGTCCCAACACCTACAAAAGTCTCGGTGGAAATTCTTTTGGTCTAGTTATAGTTGATGATTTTTCAAGATTTACGTGAGTGTTCTTTCTCGATGACAAATCGCAGGTCCAAAAGATCTTAAAAAACTTCGCCAGGAAGGCTCAAAATCAGTTTGAAGTGAAGATCAAGAAGGTTCGCAGCGACAACGGAACAGAGTTCAAGAACGCAAATGTGGACACCTTTCTTGACGAGGAAGGGATTTCACATGAGTTCTCGGCTATGTACACACCTCAACAAAATGGAGTTGTTGAGAGGAAGAACTGGACGCTCATCAAAATGGCAAGAACGATGCTTGATGAGTACAAGATGCCGAAGCACTTTTGGGCAGAAGCGGTTGAGACAGCTTGTCATGCAACAAATCGCTTGTATCTTCACAAGCTACTCGGCAAGACGGCATACGAGATCCTCACCGGTAACAAACCCTAAGTTGGATACTTTCGAGTATTCGGCTAAAAGTGCTACATTCTTGATAAGCATCATCGTTCTAAATTTTCTCCTAAGTCTCATGAAGGTTTCCTACTTGGTTATGGCTCAAACTCTCACACATACCGTGTCTACAACAATTTCACCTGAAAGGTTGAAGAGACGGTAGATGTGAAGTTTGATGAATCTAACGGCTCGCAAGTAGAGCAATTGCCAATTGATGTAGGATACAGAGACCCCTCAGAAGCAATCCAAGACTTGTCTATTGGCAAGATTCGCCCAACGGAGGTGAAGGAGAGTACCTCATCTATCCAAGTGGAAGCTTCCACCTCACGACAAGGTGAACCAAGGGTTGATACGGAAGCATCCACAAGTGGGACACACCAAGATGAAGAAAACGAGGAAGTACATCAAGAACGTCAACAACCTCCTTCTCCACCACGACAAGAGAACGACAACACCAATGATGAAGAAGGCCAAGAAGAAGAACAAGATGAAGAAGATGTTCAACCAAGACCCAAGCAAAAGATTTCATGAGTTCGAGCAAGAATTGCTAAAGACCATCCCGTCAAGCAAATCTACAATGATATTCAAACCGGGAGAATCACTCACTCTAAAACTCGTTTAGCTAACTTTTGTGAACACTATTCATTCATCTCTAGCATTGAACCTATGAAGGTCGAAGAAGCATTGGAAGATCCGTATTGGATAAATGCTATGCATGAAGAGCTACACAACTTTGAGAGAAATCAAGTTTGGACATTGGTTGAGAAGCCCAACAACAACCACAACATCATCGGTACCAAATGGGTGTTTCACAACAAGCAAGATGAAGATGGACAAGTAGTTCACAACAAAGCACGTCTCGTCGCCCAAGGCTACACACAGGTCGAAGGTATGGACTATGGTGAGACTTATGCTCCTGTTGCTAGACTTGAGTCCATTCACCTCTTACCTGCCTATGCTAATCACCATGATATCACCTTGTACCAAATGGACATTAAAAGTGCTTTTCTAAATGGTGAAATAGAGGAGGAAGTTTATGTTAAACAACCTCCCGGCTTTATAAATCCTAAGAAACCCAATCATGTCTACAAACTTCGCAAAGATCTTTATGGTCTTAAACAAGCTCCTAGAGCTTGGTACAAATTCTTAACTAAGTTCCTTATTGAAAAAGGGTTCGAAATTGGAAAAATTGATTCTACACTTTTTACTAAAAGGGTTAATGGAGAATTATTTGTATGCCAAATTTATGTTGATGATATTATATTTGGATCAACTAACCCTCATTTTAGTGAGAAGTTTGGAAAGCTAATGTCGGAGAAGTTTGAGATGTCAATGATGAGTGAACTCAAATTCTTTCTTGGGTTGCAAATCAAGCAAACTAAGGAAGGTACTTTTGTCTCTCAAACGAAGTACACTAAGGACTTATTCAAGAAGTTCAATATGCAAGAATGCAAATGTATGTCTACACCCATGCCTACTAGTGGACATCTTGTTTTAACCAAAGATGGTGAACCGGTTGATCAAAAGGTTTATCGCTCTATGATTGGTTCATTGTTATACCTTTTTGCTTCACGTCCCGATATTATGCTAAGTGTGTGCATGTGTGCAAGATATCAAGCTGCTCCTAAAGAATGTCATCTTAAGGCCGTGAAAAGGATAGTGAGATATTTAATTCATACACCAAATTTTGGCATTTGGTATCCTAAGAGGGCTTCTTTCGATCTTGTTGGTTACTCCGACTCGGACTATGCTGGAGACAAGGTTGATAGAAAGTCCACTTCGGGTACTTGTCAATTCCTTCGTAGATCTCTTGTGTCTTGGTCTTCCAAGAAACAAAACACAGTATCCTTATCCACCACCGAAGCGGAATACATTGCCGCTGGTTCATGTTGTGCTCAATTACTGTGGATGACCCAAACTCTTAAAGATTATGGGATATATGTGAAACATGTTCCATTACTTTGTGACAATGAAAGTGCTATCAAAATTGCTCATAATCCTGTGCAACATTCTCGAACTAAGCATATTGAAGTTCTTCATCATTTCATTCAAGATCATGTTGCTAAGGGGGACATTAATCTTAAGCATGTTCACATCGAAAAACAATTAGCGTATATTTTCACTAAACCTCTTGATGAGAAAGTGTTCTGTAGGTTGAGAGGAGAACTGAACATCATTGATGCTTCAAACTTGGAGTAGAAACTCCATTGGATACATGCAAGACATGAGCTTATGACTAATCCTAGATATTTCTCTTATGATGAAAATCTTATGTCTTGGATATATTTGCACCTTGGATGTTATCTAACCCATGTAGGTACTTGGTTGAATCGAATTCCATGAGATTGTAACCTACTCATATCTTGAGCAATCTCTACATCACCAAGTCTCTACACAATGGTGGTTGAAGACAAGGAAGCACAAACTCATTCAAACATATCCTTTGACAAATTCTATGTTGAGTTTCATGATTTTCATTTGGAAACACAAGTGCTCTTCCTTGCGAGAACTAACCCATGTAGGTAGATGAACTCAAAGTCCAAGTGGTGCTCCCAACTATTGATGAGTTACATCAACCTTGAGCAACCCACACAAGTTCAACTACATGATTACGATCAACACCACCACCCAAGGTATGTTATTCCATCTTAGAGAAGCTTTACTCCAAGACATGAGTTAAAGCAACTCGACAAGATGTGAATACATCAAGATGCTTAAACGAAAAATGGTAACCCCATTTTGAGCTTAAACGATGAGTATGACCTATGATCAAGTGATCTCACTTGACTCCTAAGTCAATATACTCTAACATAGGTGACTTTGTCGCCGACCATCTCTAGATGAAGTTCTCTTGTGTTCTTTTCTGTGCTCTTGCATTTGTCTCATGCATATTTGTTTCAAAAAAACTTCATCTAGATTTCTTTCTTTTCTTGTTTGTTCTGCATTTCCTGCATCCAATTCATTGCATATCATTCAGTTAATTCCTTGCAAATCCTTGTGAGATCTTACTAGTCTAGTGAGCTGAGGTGACAAGTGTTTTCTCTGTGATGAAATCGGTCTCACCGGCTTGTTGATTTCGGTCCAATTGAATCCTTTTGGTGCAAGTGAATCATACCACTCGGTGCCACCGACTTCACAACAGGAAAAACATTTTGCTCCTTTTTCATCTTTACTTATGATCCAGCTCCACTCAATGAATCTTGTCCTCTACAAGCATCACATTTTTATCAGTGCTTTGTGCTGTGACTCAAGGACCAAACTCGTTCACGACAAATTCCAGAAGGCCCTTCTTGGAAATTGATGTCAAAGGGGGAGAGAGAGAGATCACATCAAAGCTTATCACTTCCAAAGGGAGAGAAAGAGTATCACTTCCACAGGGGGAGAGAGAGATCTCCAGGGGAGAGAATACTCAAGAAGAGAGTAATCCTCAAAGATCCCAGATGCTTGGTGTTCAAGAGGAGAGATGCCACATGTCTTCTTGAGGGGAAAGGCATGTTCATATGTTCTTATTTGCATTAGCTTTGTTCATTTGTTTCTTTGAGCTCGGATTTTCTGTTCCCTATCTTCTCCCAGTATCCCATGCTAGATTCAGGGGGAGCAAGACATCTAAGGGAAAGAAATCATTTAAATTCATTGCATATCTTTACCTTTGGGGACATGTCTAATCCAATGTGGTACTTGGTACTCACTCTCTACATGTCATCCCAGTCTTGGTATTCTTGTGGTTTCTTCTGTTTGCTCTGGCTAATAGGTGTATCTGTGTTGTCTAACCTTATTTTCACAGGTTCATTCCATCCTAAGCCAACTCAAGACCACAAGGTAAGTATATGCATCACAATCATGTGTATGAGGAATTCTTGCTGATGTACATACTGTTTGCAAGAAGGACTCATGAGCATGAAGGTATTTTTTTAATATTCTTCGCTCTGATGCATATGGCCAAGATACATGTAACACATTGCTTACTCTGTCATGGTTATGCTCTCACATAGTTTTATATTCCATATTCACATGATTGCATACATGTAGGGGGAGCCTATGCTTGTTACATGTCTTTCCAAAGCTTTACTTGCTATTCTCTATATCCTTATCTAAAGCTTTGATGTATGTTGTCATCAATTACCAAAAAGGGGGAGATTGAAAGCACAAGTGCTCCCTGGGTGGTTTTGGTAATTAATGTCAACATATCTCTTGGTGGACTAACACTTTTACCTAGTATATTACAGACAAGTTCAAAAATGGAGTGGCATGGACTAAAGGATGTGGAACCCCTTGAAGATGCTAAGGACAAAGGATTGGCTCAAGCTCCTAGGTCAAGACTCTTCATTTTCTATTTTAGTGATTCAAGATCACATTGAGTCTATAGGAAAAGCCAATACTATCAAGAGGGGATGAGGTGTTGCTTAATGGCTTGCTTGAGTGCTTAGTGATATGCTCCAAAGCCCTCAACTACTTTCTCACATCCACATATGTCCTAAACCAAAAGTCTAACTCGGCCCCACCGATTCTTTCTATCCGGCGCCACCGAGTTCAGATGTCATAGCCACTGCCACAAACCCTAGGCAAATCGGTCTCACCGACAGGGATCTCGGTCTCACCGAGATGGGATTGTAATCTCTCTGTGTATGTCCATTATCAAAATCGGTCTTACCGAGTTTGAGCAATCGGTACTACCGAGATTACAATGCAGACTCTCTGGTTAACTTATTACCAAAATCGGTCCCACTGAGTTTGAGTAATCGGTCCCACCGAGTTTTCCTGACCAACTCTCTGGTTAGCTTATTACCAAAATCGGTCCCACCGAGTTTGTGTAATCGGTCTCACCGAGATTATGTTATGCCCTAACCCTAACCATATCGGTCCTACCTAGTTGCATGTCGGTCCCACCGAAAACCCTAACAGTCACTAGGTTTACTAAATCAGTCTGACCGAGTTTGTTGATTCGGTCCCACCGAGATTGGTAAATTGTGTGTAATGGTTAGATTTTGTGTGGAGACTATATATACCCCTCCACCTCCTCTTCATTCGTGGAGAGAGCCATCAGAACAAACCTACACTTCCAACTTATCATTTCTGAGAGAGAACCACCTACTCATGTGTTGAGGCCAAGATATTCCATTCCTACCATATGAATCTTGATCTCTAGCCTTCCCCAAGTTGCTTTCCACTCAAATCTTCTTTCCACCAGATCCAAATCCTATGAGAGAGAGTTGAGTGTTGGGGAGACTATCATTTGAAGCACAAGATCAAGGAGTTCATCATCAACACACCATTTGTTACTTCTTGGAGAGTGGTGTCTCCTAGATTGGCTAGGTGTCACTTGGGAGCCTCTGACAAGATTGTGGAGTTGAACCAAGGAGTTTGTAAGGGCAAGGAGATTGCCTACTTCGTGAAGATCTACCGCTAGTGAGGCAAGTCCTTCGTGGGTGACGGCCATGGTGGGATAGACAAGGTTGCTTCTTCGTGGACCCTTCGTGGGTGGAGCCCTCCGTGGACTCGCGCAAACGTTACCCTTCGTGGGTTGAAGTCTCCTTCAACATGGATGTACGATAGCACCACCTATCGGAACCACAGCTCAAAAATCACCGTATCTCCAAATTGCGTTTAAAATCTCCAAACCCTTCCCTTTACATTCTTGCAAGTTGCATGCTTTACTTTCCGCTGCTCAAATACTCTTTGCATGCTTGCTTGAATTGTGTGAAGATTGCTTGACTTGTGCTAATATAGCTAAAATCTGCCAAACACTAAAATTTGGAAAAGGCATAGTTTTTAATTGGTCAAGTAGTCTAATCACCCCCCCTCTAGACATACTTCTCGGATCCTACACCGAGGCATAGGGGATGGCGCTCATCTTTTCTTTATCTTCTGCCGTGGTCGGGCATTGAGCGGAGCTCAATTTCACACCTTGCAACACAGGCAAGAACCCCTTCTTGGACTGATCCCTATTGAACTTCTTCAATATCTTATCAAGGTATGTGCTTTGTGAAAGACCTATGAGGCGCCTCGATCTATCTCTATAGATCTTGATGCCTAATATGTAAGAAGCTTCTCCAAGGTCCTTCATTGAAAAACACTTGTTCAAGTAGGCCTTAATGCTATCGAAAAGTTCTATATCATTTCCCATCAAAAGTATGTCATCTACATATAATATGAGAAATGCTACAGAGCTCCCACTCACTTTCTTGTAAACGCAGGCTTCTCCATAAGTCTGCATAAACCCAAACGCTTTGATCATTTCATCAAAGTGAATGTTCCAACTCCGAGATGCCCGCACCAGCCCATAAATGGATCGCTGGAGCTTGCATACCTTGTTAGCATTCTTAGGATCGACAAAACCTTCCGGCTGCATCATATACAGTTCTTCCTTAAGATAGCTATTAAGGAATGCCGTTTTGACGTCCATTTGCCATATCTCATAATCATAGTATGCGGCAATTGCTAACATGATTCAGACGGACTTCAGCTTCGCTACGGGAGAGAAAGTCTCATCGTAGTCAACCCCTTGAACCTGTCGATAACCCTTAGCGACAAGTCGAGCCTTATAGATGGTAACATTACCATCTGCGTCCGTCTTCTTCTTAAAGATCCATTTGTTTTCTATCGCTCGCCGATCATCGGGCAAGTCTGTCAAAGTCCATACTTTGTTTTCATACATGGATCCTATCTCGGATTGCATGGCTTCTAGCCATTTGTTGGAATCTGGGCCCGCCATTGCTTCTTCATAGTTTGAAGGTTCACCGTTGTCTAACAACATGATTTCCAGGATAGGGTTGCCATACCATTCTGGTGTGGAACGTGTCCTTGTGGACCTCCGAAGTTCAGTAGCAACTTGATCCGAAGTACCTTGATCATCATCATTAACTTCCTCTCTAGTCGGTGCAGGCACCACAGGAACATCTTCCTAAGCTTCGCTACTTTCTGGTTCAAGAGGCAGTACTTCATCGAGTTCTACTTTCCTCCCACTTATTTCTTTTGAGAGAAACTCTTTCTCCAGAAAGGACCCATTCTTGGCAACGAAAATCTTGCCTTCGGATCATAGGTAGAAGGTATACCCAATGGTTTCCTTAGGGTATCCTATGAAGACGCATTTTTCCGACTTGGGTTCAAGCTTTTCAGGTTGAAGTTTCTTGACATAAGCATCGCATCCCCAAACTTTTAGAAACGACAGCTTAGGTTTCTTTCCAAACCATAATTCATACGGTGTCGTCTCAATGGATTTAGACGGTGCCCTATTTAAAGTGAATGTAGTTGTCTCTAAAGCGTATCCCCAAAATGATAGTGGTAAATCGGTAAGAGACATCATAGACCGCACCATATCCAATAGAGTGCGATTATGACGTTCAGACACACCGTTTCGCTGAGGTGTTCCAGGCGGCATGAGTTGTGAAACAATTCCACATTTCCTTAAGTGCGTACCAAATTCGTGACTCAAATATTCTCCCCCACGATCTGATCGTAAGAACTTTATTTTTCGGTCACGTTGATTCTTTACCGCATTCTGAAATTCCTTGAACTTTTCAAAGGTCTCAGACTTGTGTTTCATCAAGTAGACATACCCATATCTACTTAAGTCATCAGTGAGAGTGAGAACATAACGATAGCTTCCGCGAGCCTGAACGCTGATTGGAACGCACACATCAGTATGTATGATTTCCAATAAGTTGGTTGCTCGCTCCATTGTTCCGGAGAATGGAGTCTTGGTCATTTTACCCATGAGGCATGGTTCGCACGTGTCAAATGATTCGAAATCAAGAGACTCCAAAAGTCCATCTGTATGGAGCTTCTTCATGCGTTTGACACCAATGTGACCAAGGCGGCAGTGCCACAGATATGTGGGACTGTCATTATCAATCTTACATCTTTTGGTATTCACACTATGAATATGTGTAACATCACGTTCGATATTCATTAAGAATAAACCATTGACCAGCGGGGCATGACCATAAAACATATCTCTCATATAAATAGAACAACCATTATTCTCGGATTTAAATGAGTAGCCATCTCGTATTAAACGAGATCCAGATACAATGTTCATGCTCAAAGCTGGCACTAAATAACAATTATTGAGGTTTAAAACTAATCCGTAGGTGAATGTAGAGGTAGCGTGCCGATGGCGATCACATCGACCTTGGAACCATTCCCGACGCGCATCGTCACCTCGTCCTTCGCCAGTCTCCGTTTATTCCGCAGCTCCTGTTTTGAGTTACAAATATGAGCAACCACACCGGTATCAAATACCCAGGAGCTACTACGAGTACTGGTAAGGTACACATCAATTACATGTATATCACATATACCTTTGGTGTTGCCGGCTTTCTTGTCCGCTAAGTACTTGGGGCAGTTCCGCTTCCAGTGTCCGCTTCCCTTGCAATAAAAGCACTCAGTCTCAGGTTTGGGTCCATGCTTTGGCTTCTTCCCGGCAACTGGCTTACCGTGCACGGCAACTCCCTTGCCGTCCTTCTTGAAGTTCTTCTTACCCTTGCCTTTCTTGAAACTAGTGGTTTTATTGACCATCAACACTTGATGTTCCTTTTTGATTTCTACCTCCGCTAATTTCAGCATTGAAAATACCTCAGGAATGGTTTTCACCATTCCCTGCATGTTGTAGTTCATCACAAAGCTCTTGTAGCTTGGTGGGAGCGACTGAAGGATTCTGTCAATGACCGCGTCATCCGGGAGGTTAACTCCCAGCTAAGACAAGCGGTTGTGCAACCCAGACATTTTGAGTATGTGCTCGCTGGCAAAACTATTCTCCTCCATCTTACAACTGTAGAACTTGTCGGAGACTTCATATCTCTCGACCCGGGCATGAGCTTGGAACATCTCATATGCTCCGTGCTGCTCAAAACGCTTTTGGAGCCCCGGTTCTAAGCTGTAAAGCATGCCGCACTGAACCACGGAGTAATCATCACTACGCGACTGCCAGGCGTTCATAATGTCTTGAGTTGCTGGGAAAACGGGTGCTTCACCTAGCGGTGCATCTAGGACATATGCTCTTTTGGCAGCTATGAGGATGATCCTCAAGTTCTGGACCCAGTCCGTATAGTTGCTGCCATCATCTTTCAGCTTGGTTTTCTCTAGGAATGCGTTGAAGTTGAGGGCAACATTAGCGTGGGCCATTTGATCTACAAGACATATTGCAAAAGTTTTAGACTAAGTTCATGATAATTAAGTTCATATAATCAAATTATTTAATGAACTCCCACTCAGATAGACATCCCTCTAGTCATCTAAGTGATCCACGATCCGAGTCAACTAGGCCGTGTCCGATCATCACGTGAGACGGACTAGTCATCATCGGTGAACATCTTCATGTTGATCGTATCTTCTATACGACTCATGTTCGACCTTTCGGTCTCTTGTGTTCCGAGGCCATGTCTGTACATGCTAGGCTCGTCAAGTCAACCTAAGTGTTTTTGCATGTGTAAATCTGTCTTACACCCGTTGTATATGAAAGTTAGAATCTATCACACTCGATCATCACGTGGTGCTTCGAAACAACGAACTTTCGCAACGGCGCACAGTTAGGGGGAACACTTTCTTGAAAATATTATGAGGGATCATCTTATTTACTATCGTCGTTCTAAGAAAATAAGATGCAAAAACATGATAAACATCACATGCAATCAAATAGTGACATGATATGGCCAATATCATTTTGCTCCTTTTGATCTCCATCTTTGGGGCGCCATGATCATCGTCGTCACCGGCATGAGACCATGATCTCCATCATCATGATCTCCATCATCGTGTCTTCATGAAGTTGGCACGCCAATGATTACTTCCTACTATGGCTAATGTTTTATCAATAAAGTAAAGTAATTACATGGCGTTATTCAATGACACGCAGATCATACAATAATTAAGACAACTCCTATGGCTCCTGCCGGTTGTCATACTCATCGACATGCAAGTCGTGATTCCTATTACAAGAACATGATCAATCTCATACATCACATATATATATATCATTCATCACATCCTTTTGGCCATATCACATCACAAGGCATATGCTGCAAAAACAAGTTAGAGGTCCTCTAATTGTTGTTGCATGTTTTTACGTGGCTGCAATAGGGTTATAGCAAGAACGTTTCTTACCTACGTCAAAACCACAACGTGACATGCCAATTTCTATTTACCCTTCATAAGGACCCTTTTCATCGAATCCGATCCGACTAAAGTGGGAGAGACAGACACTCGCTAGCCACCTTATGCAACTAGTGCATGTCAGTCGGTGGAACCTATCTCATGTAAGCGTACGTGTAAGGTTGGTCCGGGCCGCTTCATTCCACGATACCACCGAAACAAGATAAGACTAGTAGTGGCAAGTAAATTGACAACATCTACGCCCAAAACAAAATTGTGTTCTACTCGTGCATAGAAACTACACATAGACCTAGCTCATGATGCCACTGTTGGGGATCGTTGCAGAAAATAAAATTTTTCTACGCATCACCAAGATCAATCTATGGATTCATCTAGCAACGAGAGAGATAGGAGTGCATCTACATACCCTTGTAGATCACGAGCGGAAGCGTTCAAGTGAACGGGGTTGATGGAGTCGTACTCGTCGTGATCCAAATCACCGAAGATCCTAGCGCCGAACGGACAGCACCTCCGCGTTGAACACACGTACGGAGCGGAGATGTCTCCCGCACCTTGATCCAGCAAGGAGGAGGGAGAGGTTGAGGAATAGAGCTCCAGGAGCAGCACGACGGCGTGGTGGTGTTGGAGAGGCAGTACTCCGGCAGGGCTTCGCCAAGCTCTTAACGGAGGAGGAGAGGTGTTGGGGAGGGGAGGGGCTGCGCGTTGGATGTTGTATGCAGCCCTCCCCTCGCCCCTATATTTATAGGGGAAGGGGAAAGGGGTCGACCCCCTCTAGATGAGATCTAGAGGGGGGGCAAGGGGAGGGGGCTTGCCCCCCAAGGAAGGGGGGTGCCCCCTCGAGGGTTCCCCCCCAACCCTAGGCGCATGGGTCCAAGGGGGGGGGCGCCCAGCCCTCTAGGGGCTGGTTCCCTGCCCACTACGGCCCATGAAGCCCTCTGAGAGAGGTGGCCCCTCCCGGTGGACCCCCGGAACCCCTCCGGTGGCCCCGGTACAATACCAATAAGCCCCCAAACTTTTCCGGTGACCGTATGGAAACTTCCCATATATAAATCTTCACCTCTGGACCATTCCAGAATTCCTCGTGAAGTCCGGAATCTCATCCGGGACTCCGAACAACATTCGGTAATCACTTACAAGTCTTCCTAATAACCCTAGCGTCACCGAACCTTAAGTGTGTAGACCCTACGGGTTCGGGAGTCATGCAGACATGACCGAGACAGCTCTCCGACCAATAACCAACAGCGGGATCTGGATACCCATGTTGGCTCCCACATGTTCCACGATGATCTCATTGGATGAACCACGATGTCAAGGATTCAATCAATCCCGTATACAATTCCCTTTGTCAATCTGTACATTACTTGCCCGAGATTCGATCGTCGGTATCCCAATACCTCGTTCAGTCTCGTTACCAGCAAGTCACTTTACTCATACCGTAATGCATGATCCTGTGACCAACCACTTGGTCACATTGAGCTCATTATGATGATGCATTACCGAGTGGGCCCAGAGATACCTCTCCGTCATACGGAGTGACAAATCCCAGTCTCGATCCGTGTTAACCCAACAGACACTTTCGGAGATACATGTAGTATACCTTTATAGTCACCCAGTTACGTTGTGACGTTTGGTACACCCGAAGCACTCCTATGGTATCCGGGAGTTACACGATCTCATGGTCTAAGGAAATTAAAAGCTCTAGCAAACAAACTACATGATCTTGTGCTATGCTTAGGATTGGGTCTTGTCCATCACATCATTCTCCCAATGATGTGATCTCATTATCAATGACAGCCAATGTCCATGGTCAGGAAACCGTGACCATCCATTGATCAACAAGCTAGTCAACTAGAGGCTAACTAGGGACATGTTGTGGTCTACTCATTCACACATGTATTACGATTTCCGGATAATACAATTATAGCATGAACAATAGACAATTATCATGAACAAGGAAATATAATAATGACCATTTTATTATTGCCTTTAGGGCATATTTCTAACATCGATCTCCCCCGCCAGCAACCCTCCTCCCTCCTCCACCCTCGCTGCCACCAAAGGGTGTGGCCAAGGGAAGCCCGGCCGGCGCCAACGGTGGCGGGGCTTGGCTTCTTCCTTGCGAGGTGGAGTGGCGCGGGCTGACTTCCTCTTGTCAGGGCTCGGTGCGGCGGCGCTCCGACGTGCATCTCCAGCGCGGGCATGGCGGTGGCGTGAAGGGTTGCATGGCGGGGGAGCACATCTAGGCAGCAGCGGTTGATTTTGGCCGGCGGATGGCGCGGGCCTCGGCAGCTCTGGCCGGTGGATCTCCTTCGAATCTTGGCTGATGTAGGGGCCGGCGAGGTTGTTGGTGTCAAAACTGGCACATCTTAGGTAGGGAGGCCAAGTTGTGCTTCTAAGGATAAATGGTAACAAGAGACAATGGGGACACGATGTTTACCCAGGTTCGGGTCCTCTTAAAGGACGTAAAACCCTACGTCCTGCTTGATTGTAATCGATAATATAGGGGTTACAAGAGTTGATATACCTCGAGTTCGTAATGGCTAAACCCTAGCTGTCTACCCTATGATTATTCTGATAACCTCTACGGACTAAACCCTCCAGCTTATATACGCACCAGAGGGGCCTAGGTCTGTACGGAGTCGGTTTACAAAAGATGGAAACAGTACATCCGTACACCAAACTTGCCGTCCACGCATACAGGAGTCCTACCCGGACACGAGGGATAGTCTTCTGCTTTATCTTCACATCCCATCAGTCCGGCCCATACCGAATAAGCCGGACACCTGAGGACCCCCGAATCCAGGACTCCCTCAACGGTGGTGCCCTGTTGCTGGCTAGGGCTCGTGCAGGGCCTTGGCAGGGGTGCGGTGGCAGGGGTGTGCCTTGCAGGCTTCAGCAGTGCTGCAGGCGGGGCTTTGCGGGCAGCACAACGTGGTGGTGGCGGCCTCCTACTCCTGAAGATGTGCCTACGGTGCGCGGGGCAGGGCGGGCCGGTGGTGCGGCGCCAGACACACGCACAACAGAGACAGCGCAGATCTACGGTTAGTGCTCAGGCATGCCGGATCGATGTTGGGGAATGAAGTAATTCCAAAATTTTCCTATGATCATGCAAGATCTATCTAGGTGATGCATAGCAACGAGAGGGGAGAGTGTGTCCACGTACCCTCGTAGACCGAAAGCGGAACCGTTTCAATAACACAGTTGATGTAGTCAAACTTCTTCACGATCCAACCGATCAAGTACCGAATGCACGACACCTCCGCATTCAGCACTTGTTCAGCTCGATGACGTCCCTCGTGCTCTTGATCCAGTTGAGGACGAGGGTGAGTTCCATCAGCATGACAGCATGGCGACGGTGATGATGATGTTACCAGCACAGGGCTTCGCCTAAACACTACGATGCTATGATCGAGGTGTGTAACTGTGGAGGGGGGCACCACACACGTTTAAGAGAAACTTGTGTGTTCTAGGGTGCCCCCTGCCCCCGTATATAAAGAAGCAAGGGGGAGGCCGGCCCGCCCTAGGGGCATGCCCAAGAGGAGGAGTCCTACTAGGACTTCCTAGTCCTAGTAGGAATCCCTTTCCCTTTTGGAGTAGGAGGGAAGGAAAGAGGGAAAGAGAGAGGGAGTAGGAAAGGTCAAGAGGGGAGCCACTCCCTTCCCCTAGTCTAATTCGGACGCAGGGGGTGCCACACCTCCCCTTGGCCTGCCTCCTCCTTTTCTCGTATGGCCCAATAAGGCCTGTTACTTCTCCCGGTGAATTCCCGTAACTCCCCGGTACTCCGAAAAATACCCGAATCACTCGGAACCTTTCCGATGTCCGAATATAGCCTTCCAATATATGCATCTTTACCTCTCGACCATTTCGAGACTCCTCGTCATGTCCGTGATCTCATTCGGGACTCCGAACAAACTTCGGTCATCAAATCACATAACTCATAATACAAATCATCATCGAACATTAAGTGTGCGGACCCTACGAGTTCGAGAACTATGTAGACATGACCTAGACACATCTTCGGTCAATAACCAATAGCGGAACCTGAATGCTCATATTGTCTCCTACATATTCTACGAAGATCTTTATCGGTCAAACTGCATAACAACACACATTATTCCCTTTGTCATCGGTATGTTACTTACCCAAGATTCGATCGTCGATATCGTCATACCTAGTTCAATCTCGTTACCGGCAAGTCTCTTTACTCGTTCCGTAATGCTTCATCCTGCAACTAACTCATTATTCACATTGCTTACAAGGCTTATAGTGATGAGCATTACCGAGAGGGCCCAAAGATACCTCTCCGAAACACGGAGTGACAAATCCTAATCTCGATCTATGCAACCCAACAAACACCTTCGGAGATACCTGTAGAGCATCTTTATAATCACCTAGTTACGTTGTGATGTTTGATAGCACACAAGGTGTTCCTCCGATGTAGAGTTGCATAATCTCATAGTCTGAGGAAGATGTATACGTCATGAAGAAAGCAGTAGCAATGAAACTATAACGATCATAATGCTAAGCTAACGGATGGGTCTTGTCCATCACATCATTCTCCTAATGATGTGATCACGTTCATCAAATGACAACACATGTCTATGGTTAGGAAACATAACCATCTTTGATTAACGAGCTAGTCAAGTAGAGGCATACTAGGGACACTATGTTTTGTCTATGTATTCACACATGTACTAAGTTTCCAGTTAATACAATTCTAGCATGAATATAAACATTTACCATGATATAAGGAAATATAAATAACAACTTTATTATTGCCTCTAGGGCATATTTCCTTTAGTCTCCCACTTGCACTAGAGTCAATAATCGTTCACATCGCCATGTGATTTCACCAATAGTTCACATATGTATGTGATTAACACCCATAGTTCACATTGCCATGTGACCAACACCCAAAGGGTTTACTAGAGTCAATAATCTACTCCCTCCGTTCCAAAATAGATGACCCAATTTTATACTAAAATTAGTATAAACTTGCATCATCTATTTTGGAACGGAGGGAGTAGTTCATATCACTATGTGATTAACATCCAAAGAGTACTCATGTGTGATCATGTTTTGCTTGTGAGAGAAGTATAGTCAATGGGCCTGCTAAATTCAGAGCCATATGTATTTTGCAAATATTCTGTGTCTACAATGCTCTGCATGGAGCTAGTCTAGCTAATTGCCCTCACTTTCAATATGTATCCAGAATTCCAGATTGAGACTCAGAGTCATCTGGATTGGTGTAAAGCTTACATCGACGTAAATCTTTACGACGAACTCTTTATCACCTCCATAACCGAGAAATACTTCCTTAGTCCTCTTAGATAACTAAGGATAACTTTGACCGCTATACAGTGATCCACTCCTGGATCACTTTCGTACCCCCTTGCCAAACTCATAGCAAGGCACACAACTGGTCTAGTACATAGCATGGCATACTTTATAGAACCTATGACTGAGGCATAAGGAATGACTTTCATTCGCTTTCTATCTTCTGCCGTGGTCGGGCTTTGAGTCTTACTCAACTTTACACCTTGTAATACAGGCAAGAACTCCTTATTTGACTGATCCATTTTGAACTCTTTCAAAAACTTGCCAAGGTATGTACTCATTGAAAAATCTTTATCAAGCGTGTTGATCTATCTCTATAGATCTTGATGACCAATATGTAAGTAGCTTCACCGAGGTATTTCTTTGAAAAACTCCTTTCAAACTCTCCTTTATGCTTTCCAGAAAATTCTACATCATTTCCGATCAACAATATGTCATTCATATATACTTATCAGAAAGGTTGTAGTGCTCTCACTCACTTTCTTGTAAATACAGGCTTCACCGCAAGTCTGTATAAAACTATATGCTTTGATCAACTCATCAAAGCATATATTCCATCTCCTAGATGCTTGCACCAGTACATAGATGGAACGCTGGAGCTTGCACACCTTGTTAGTACCTTTAGGATCGACAAAACCTTCTGGTTGCATCATATACAACTCTTTCTTTAAGAAATATCCATTTAAGGAATTCAGTTTTGACATCCATTTGCCAGATTTCATAATCATAAAATGCGGCAATTGATAACATGATTCGGACAGACTTAAGCATCGCTACGGGTGAGAAAGTCTCATCGTAGTCAACTCCTTGAACTTGTCAAAAACCTTTCACAACAAGTCGAGCTTTGTAGACTGTAACATTACCGTTAGCGTTAGTCTTCTTCTTGAAGACCCATTTATTTTCTATGGCTTGCTGATCATCGGGAAAATCCATCAAAGTCCACACTTTGTTCTCATACATGGATCCCATCTCAGATTTCATGGCCTCAAGCCATTTCGCGGAATCTGGGCTCATCATCGCTTCCTCATAGTTCGTAGGTTCATCATGGTCTAGTAACATGACTTCCAGAACAGGATTACCGTACCACTCTGGTGCGGATCTTACTCTGGAAGACCTACGAGGTTCGGCAGTAACTTGATCTAAAGTTTCATGATCATCATCATTAGCTTCCTCACTAATTGGTGTAGGAATCACTCGAACTGATTTCTGTGATGAACTACTTTCCAATAAGGGAGAAGGTACAATTACCTCATCAAATTCTACTTTCCTCCCACTCACTTCTTTTGAGAGAAACTCCTTCTCTAGAAAGGATCCATTTTTAGCAACAAAGATCTTGCCTTCGGATCTGTGATAGAAGGTGTACCCAATAGTTTCCTTTGGGCATCCTATGAAGATGCACTTCTCTGATTTGGGTTCGAGCTTATCAGGTTGAAGCTTTTTCACATAAGCATCGCAACCCCAAACTTTAAGAAACGACAACTTTGGTTTCTTGCCAAACCATAGTTCATAAGGCGTCATCTCAACGGATTTTGATGGTGCCCTATTTAAAGTGAATGCAGTCGTCTCTAAAGCATAACTCCAAAATGATAGCGGTAAATCAGTAAGAGATATCATAGATCGCACCATATCCAATAAAGTACGGTTACGACGTTCGGACACACCATTTCGCTGTGGTGTTCCAGGTGGCGTAAGTTGTGAAACTATTCCACATTGTTTCAAATGAAGGCCAAACTCGTAACTCAAATATTCTCCTCCACGATCAAATTGTAGATACTTTATTTTCTTGTTACTATGATTTTCCACTTCACTATGAAATTCTTTGAACTTTTCAAATGTTTCAGACTTGTGTTTCATTAACTAAATATTCCCATATCTGCTCAAATCATCTGTGAAGGTCAAAAAATAACGATACCCGCCACGAGCATCAACACTCATTGGACCATATACATTGGTATGTATTATTTCCAATTAGTCACTAGCTCGTTCCATTGTTCCGAAGAACAGAATTTTAGTCATCTTGCCCATAAGGCACGGTTCGCAAGTATCAAATGATTCATAATCAAGTGACTCCAAAAGTCCATCTTTATGGAGTTTCTTCATGCACTTTATACCGATATGACCCAAACGGCAGTGCCACAAATAAGTTGCACTATTATTATCAACTTTGCATCTTTTAGCATCAATTTTATGAATATATGTATTACCACGATCGAGATTCAATAAACCATCAACATTGGGTGTATGCCCATAGAAGGTTTTATTCATGTAAATAGAATAACAATTATTCTGTCTTAAATGAATAACCGTATTGCAATAAACATGATCTAATCATATTCATGCTCAACGCAAACACCAAATAACATTTATTTAGGTTCAACACTAATCCCGAAAGTATATGAAGTGTGCGATGATGATCATATCAATCTTGGAACCACTTCCAACATACATCGTTACTTCTGTTGGGGAACGTAGTAATTTAAAAAAAAATCCTACGCACACGCAAGATCATGGTGATGCATAGCAACGAAAGGGGAGAGTGTATCTTCATACCCTTGAAGATTGCTAAGCGGAAGCGTTTATCAACGCGGTTGATGTAGTCGTACACCTTCACGATCCACCCCGATCAAGTACTGAACGTACGGCACCTCCGCGTTCAGCACACGTTCAGCTTGATGACATCCTCGCCTTCTCGATCCAGCAAGACGGGCGAAGTAGTAGATGAGTTCTGGCAGCACGATGACGTGGTGATGGTGTTGGTGAAGAACAGTCTCCGCAGGGCTTCGCCTAAGCACTACGGAAACTATGATGGAGGATAAACTAGAGGGGACGGGGTTGCCGGCACACGGCTTGGTGTTTCTTGATGTGTCTTTGGTGCTAGCCCTGTCCCTCTATTTATATGTTGAGCCTTGGGGTCGAAACTTGGATTAAAAGCCTCCACAAAGTCGGTTTCATCCGAAAGGCAAGAGTCCTTCTCGGACTCCAGGGCCAGACGCGAGGGTTCCCGGCGTCTAGGTCTAGACACTGGGAACCCTGGCGTCTGGCCCTTGGACTCCGCAAAACTTCCTTTTGCGCTATCCAAAAACCTTGTGGGCTTTCCCCTTTGGCCCAAATAAAGTGTTCTCGTACCCAAACATTTCGGGAAACATCCGGAACCCCTTCTGGTGAATTCCGGAACCCTTCTGGAGACCAAACACTATTATCCCATATATCAATCTTTATCTCTGGACCATTCCAGAGTTCCTCGTCATGTCCATATCATATCCGGGACTCCAAACAACATTCGGTCACCAACATACATAACTCATATAATACTATATCGTTAATGAACATTAAGCGTGCGGACCCTACGGGTTCGAGAACTATGTAGACATGACCGAGACAATTCTATGGTCAATAACCAATAGCGGAACCTGGATGCCCATATTGGCTCCTACATATTCTACGAAGATCTTTATCGGTCAAACCGCATAACAACATACATTGTTCCCCTTTGTCATCGGTATGTTACTTGCCCGAGATTCGATCGTCAGTATCTCAATACCTAGTTCAATCCCGTTACTGGCAAGTCCCTTTACTCGTTATGTAATGCATCATCCCGCAACTAACTCATTAGTCACATTGCTTGCAAGGCTTATAGTGATGTGCATTACCAAGAGGGCCCAGAGATACCTCTCCAACAATCGGAGTGACAAATCCTAATCTCGAAATACGCCAACTCAACAAGTACCTTCGAAGATACCTGTAGATCACCTTTATAATCACCCAGTTACGTTGTGATGTTTGGTAGCACACAAAGTGTTCCTCCGGTAAACGGGAGTTGCATAATCTCATAGTCATACAAACATGTATAAGTCATGAAGAAAGCAATAGCAACATACTAAACGATCAAGTGCTAAGCTAACGGAATGGGTCAAGTCAATCACATCATTCTCCTAATGATGTGATCCTGTTAATCAAATGACAACTCATGTCTATGGCTAGGAAACTTAACCATCTTTGATTCAACGAGCTAGTCAAGTAGAGGCATACTAGTGACACTATGTTTGTCTATGTATTCACACATGTATTATGTTTCCGGTTAATACAATTCTAGCATGAATAATAAACATTTATCATGAAATAAGGAAATAAATAATAACTTTATCATTGCCTCTAGGGCATATTTCCTTCAGTCTCCCACTTGCACTAGAGTCAATAATCTAGTTCACATCATCATGTGATTTAACACCAATATTCATATCTGTATATGATTAACACCCATAGTTCACATCTTCATGTGACCAACACTGAGGAGTCCTGGATTAGGGGGTGTCCGGATGACCGGACTATGACCTTTGGCCGGACTCCCGGACTATGAAGATACAAGATTGAAGACTTCGTCGCGTATCCAGATGGGACTTTCCTTGGCGTGGAAGGCAAGCTTGGCGATACGGATATGTAGATCTCCTCCCATTGTAACCGACTCTGTGTAACCCTAGCCCTCTCCAATGTCTATATAAACCGGAGGGTTTTAGTCCGTAGGACGAACAACAATCATACCATAGGCTAGCTTCTAGGGTTTAGCCTCTCTGATCTCGTGGTAGATCTACTCTTGTACTACCCATACCATCAATATTAATCAAGCAGGAGTAGGGTTTTACCTCCATCGAGAGGGCCCGAACCTGGGTAAAAACATCGTGTCCCTTGTCTCCTGTTACCATCCGCCTAGACGCACAGTTCGGGACCCCCTACCCGAGATCCGCCGGTTTTGACACCGACATTGGTGCTTTCATTGAGAGTTCCTCTGTGTCGTCATCTTTAGGCCCAATGGCTCCTCCGATCATCAACAACGACGCGGTCCAGGGTGAGACTTTTCTCCCCGGACAGATCTTCGTATTCGGCGGCTTTGCACTGCGGGCCAATTTGCTTGGCCACCTGGAGCAGATCGAAAGCTACGCCCCTGGCCATCAGGTCAGATTTGGAAGCTTGAACTACGCGGACGACATCCTCGGAGACTTGATGTTCGACGGATTCGAGCCACGGCTGGGCGCGCCGCACTGTCGCGAGGGGTATGATCTAGCTCTGCCGCTGAACAGTGCTCAGGAGGCCGCCCCGGTGTCCGCTCCGACCCTTAGTTCGGAGCCGACTGCGCCAATCGAGGACGGGTGGCTGGACACCGCCTCGGGGGCTGCAATCTCTACGGCGATCGAGCCGAACACCAGTCTTGTCCTTTGCGAAGCTCGCGACTCCAAGGTGTCGGACTCCTCTCCGGACTTCGAACCTTCCGTGCCCCTGCCGATCGAATCCGACTGGGCGCCGATCATGGAGTTCGCCGCCACGGACATCTTTCAGCATTCGCCCTTTGGCGACATTCTGAATTCACTAAAGTCTCTCTCCTTATCAGGAGAGCCCTGGCTGGACTATGGTCAGCAAGGTTGGAATGCGGCCTACGAAGAAATCCAAATCCCACCCACCGCCCACTTCATAGCCACTGTCGATGATTTAACCGACATGTTCGATTTTGACTCCGAAGACATCAGCGGTATGGACGACGATGCAGGAGACGAACAGGAATCAGCGCCTATAGGGCACTGGACAACCACCTCATCTCATGATGTATACATGGTGGACACACCTAAAAGAAACGACGACGAGGAACAAAGGGATGCAACGAGGGACCGTTCCCTTGAAAAGCAATCAAAGCGGCAGCGTAAGCACCGCGCCAAACCCCACCTTGACAGAGACCCAGCCAACGAGCAGGGCGAACCGGCGGACGATGAACATGCCATCGAGCAACCATCCGAACAGGGCAATTTGGGTAAAAAACCGAACAACCTGTCCCCGGTGAAGATAATAGTCCGGACGACCTCACGCCGGACAAGTTGCTGGAGTAGAATAACGTCCACAAAAGGCTCGTCGCCACTGCGCGTAGCCTGAAAAAGTAGAAGCGGAAGCTCAAAACAGAGGAAGATGCACTCAGAATTAGATGGGTCAAAGTACTCAACACCGCAAACAAGTACGGCGACAGTCATCACACAAAGACCTATCCGAAGCGGAAATTACTATCGGAATTTGACGAGGAGGCCTTAGAGCCCCCACAATCAAAAAATAAAAAAGATACCCGGTCGGGTAAACAACCCCATGGCCAACATAGAGCGGCAAGGGGCGCCGCACTCAAGCCGGCACGCGATCCGCGCAAGGATTCGCATCAAAAAGACGGCCCAGCCAGATCTATCTATGGGCCAAGAAAGCAAGCTATAGTAAGCAATGCAATGCAACAAGTATCCGAACATCACGGCACACCCAAATATAGGGGAGCCACACACCCCCTCTGTTTCACCGATGAGGTGCTGGACCATGAATTTCCAGTGGGATTCAAGCCCGTAAACATAGAGGCATACGACGGAACAACAAACCTTGGAGTCTGGATTGAGGACTATATCCTCCACATACACATGGCTAGAGGAGATGACCTCCACGCCATAAAATACTTACCCCTCAAGCTCAAAGGGCCAGCCCGGCATTGGCTTAAAAGCCTTCCCAAAAATACCATCGGAAGTTGGGAGGAGCTCGAGGATGCTTTTCGGGCAAATTTTCAAGGGACCTATGTCCGACCTCCGGATGCAGACGATCTAAGTCATATAACTCAACAACCCGGAGAGTCAGCCCAGAAACTCTGGAACAGATTTTTTACTAAAAAGAATCAGATAGTCGACTGTCCGGACGCCGAAGCCTTAGCAGCTTTCAAACACAGCGTTCGAGACGAATGGCTTGCCAGACACCTCGGCCAAGAAAAGCCAAGAACAATGGCCGCATTAACAAGCCTCATGACCCGCCTTTGCGCCGGAGAGGATAGCTGGTTGGCAAGGAGCAACACCAGCGACCCAAGCACATTCGAAGTCAGGGATGGAAACGGGAAACCACGACGTAGGAAGGACCAGCGCCCAACCAAGGGAAACAACCTGAAGAGCGCGGTAGTCAACACCGGATTCAAAAGCTCTCGGCAAAATCAGAAAAAGCTGCCCCTCAAGGATAGCAGGGATGAGCTATCTAACCTAAACAATATCTTGGACAAAACATGCCAAATCCATAGTACTCCCGGGAAGCCTGCAAACCATACCCACAGAAATTGTTGGGTCTTCAAGCAATCCGGCAAACTTAACGCCGAACACAAGGGGCTTGACATACCAAGCAAGGATGATGACGAACCCCACAAGCAGAGCACCGGAGAACAAAAGAAGTTCCCACAAGAAGTCAAAACAGTAAACTCACTTCATGTGACAAAAGGGAAATACAGAGTGGCGCCTACGGAGATACGTGCCATACGGCCTGTCCCAGAGGAGTCCTGCCACTAGTTGTTACAACCAATCACCTTCGACCATCAGGATTACTCTAGAAGTATCCGGAACGCAGGCTGGACTGCCTTGGTCTTAGACCCCATAATTGACGGACTCCGCTTCACACAAGTCCTAATGGATGGCGGCAGTGATCTAAACCTGCTATACCAGGACACAGTCCACAAAATGGGGATAAACCCAACAAAAATTCGCCATGGCAACACTTCCTTTCAAGGGGTAACGCCAGGCCTAGATACCCATTGTACGGGTTCTCTCCTGTTGGAAGTTAGGTTCGGCTTCCTTGACAACTTCCGTCGCGAAAAGCTAACCTTTCACATCGCCCCATATACAAGTAGCTATCAAGCACTCCTGGGACGCGAAGCTTTTGCCCGCTTTAACGCAATACCGCTTATGCATCCCTTACACTTAAAATGCCTAGTCCACGAGGCATCATTTCATTAAAGGGAAATATCAAGTGTTCCTCAAAAGCGGAAGACTGTGCGGCTGCCTTAACAGCCACACACTAAACCAGCTTTACTAGTCAAAGCACCCGAACAGGTCGTTCAGACCCCGGACACGGCTAGATGAGTCCGGCATAAACATACAAAGGCTTACTAGCTGCACACCCCTGTACAAGGGGCTCCGCGCGTATACAACAAGAGACAATAAAGCTCAATTCTACCCATTTTCCGAATTATACTTTGTTTATTTAATATAACATAAATTTTCGCCCGATTGTTTTTCAACTAAGTTCCTCTCTTTTACAGATGAGCACCATGCTACACCCGTCCAGGATACGGCACAACGGAGACACAGGCGCAGACGTGCAGTAGGGACCCGTTCCAAGGATTCTTTTTAGATTAAGACCCTGCGTAAACCTTTTTACTGTCTCTTGTTGATAACATCCCCCGGTTTCTTTCCCTAACCGAGGAGGAGGCTGGCGTCTTGGCATTTGGCCACGTCAGAATTTTGCGTGTGCCTGGACACCAGGGGCTTCTTACCAAGGGCGTTGTTCAGCCCGTTTCCATAAAGACCGAATACCTTAGGGAGTGTTGCATCGCGAGTTTAGCCTTATATGCATCAGCTTCGAATCATGTCTTTGGTCAAATGCTGGGTTTGCCCGACTCCTGTGTTTTGCTGCCTTACGTTCCGCTCTATCGGCTAAGGCGGAACCAGGAGAACTACTGCGATTGTGCCCCAGTTCGGCCAGGCGAGCACCTCAGTAGAGAAAGCCGAAAACTGACTGTCATGATATAGCATGAGACTGGTCAACCACTCGATGACCCGCCGGAATCTTTAGGATTCCTCCGCATTAACGAAGGGCCGTTTCCCCATCAGGCACACACGCGCCCCGAATTCGGGTGAGCGCGGTGCCCCTAGGGGCTATATAGTAGCCCCACTGTCAAACTCCTATGGCTAAGTGAAAGTGATAAAGCATTATAGTCCGGTTGCCTAGTTCGCTGCGCTATCACCTCCTTTATAGGACCAAGACGTTGGATCAAGTGTGAAAATGCGCCTTTTGCAAACACCCCCGCATTATATGCATGGGGGCTGAAGCCGAAGACTGCCATCTTTCAGGTTATATACACATATACATTAACGGCCGCACAGGAGGTATTCTAATTCTTGAAAGCACAAGTATAAAAAGCTTTTATATCCCATCGAAACATTGTTTTACAATAATACATGTTATTCGAACATAACATCCTTCGAGCACCGCGTCTCTATTAAACGAGCGCCCGGCAGAACTTCCTGAAAATAATGCTCGGCAGGTACTCGGCTTTTGTCCGAATCTTGGGATGCAACAGCACTGGCCTTCATATCCGCCCAGTGTGTCTTGACACGGGCAAGAGCCATCTGTGCACCCTCTATGCATGCTGACCTCTTCATTGCATTGATATGCGGCACCGCACCAAGGAACTGCTGCACCAAGCTAAAATAACTCTTTGGCTCGGGCCTTTTCGGCCATAGATGACTCACGACATGATTCATGGCGAGTCCGGATAACCTATTCAGCTCCGCCCATGCAGCCAAACGATCGGATACTGAAAGTGGGCGCTCGGGATTGTGGAACTGCGACCAAAAAAGCCTCTCCACTTCATGGTCATTTTGATCGCGGAAGTGTTCGGCCACGTTCGCGGCACTCGCCACCAAGTCCAGGTAAGTGTTCGCCGCACTCCACTTCTGGTCAACGGAGCATACTTAGGATCCCTGGACTTCATCCGCAGCATATAGGGCTTTCCAGCCATGATATCTCCGGCCTGATGTAGCTCGTCCTTCATAGCTCTCATCGCAGAGTGAGTGTCCTTGGCCTCGGTAGTGACCTTCTCTAGGTCCTTCTGTGCCACCCGATCTTCTTTTTCAAGAAGCTAGCAGCGGTCGGTAGCATTCTTCAACTTTTCAGCCATCTCGGCCATTTTCTTCTTGCTTTGGCAGTGAGCAGCCTATCCGGCTTTCAGCTCTTCAGCCGTCTTTAAGGCAGCCGCATCACTTTTGCTGGCCTGTTCCTTGGCTCGGGCAAGTTCCGCCCGAAGGTTCTCCATGGCAGCGGCACCATCTGCATCAAGCATATAAGTTGTAAGGTACGGGCATCAAGCTCCTCTTACCAGGTGTCTTCGGAGAAATTACATACCTTGTGCCTCGTCAAGCCGCTTGTTGACAAGCGCGATGTCAGCATCTGCCACGTCAAGTTGCCGCTTTAGCTCGGCAAATCCTTCAGTCCGGCCAGCCACCGGACACTTCGCCACCTACATAAGAAAGACGCAATATTATACCTGGGATTATGATCCTTGGCGCGCCGTCCTTTTTGACAACGCGCCGAGTCTCAGGGGCTACTATCTATACAGGGCGCATCTTATATATGCGGATCTGTCAAAAGGTACATCGTTTCATGTACCTCAAAACCCGTTAGTAAACTCCTGACGGCCTCGTACGACCCGCTCTCCGCGGATGAAATCCTTCTAATCACCGTATCCATCAATGCACGGTGTTCTTCTGAGATAGACGCTCGCCCGAGCAGAGCCTTCAGCTCCTCCGACCGTGCACCGGATGGTGCCGGACTCGTCCGATGGCCTTCTTCGAAGGCCGGACATGGAGGGACTTGGGGGGCTATACGACTACCTTCTGGCCCTGCCGGATTCGGAGAAACCCTCCATGATGACACCTCAGGGTCGCCCGCCTCGCAAGGCGGTACGGCAGGGGGAGGCATTCCGCTCTCCATCAACTCCGGACGAAGATCCCCTGAAGATGAGCTCTGCTGAGAAGGGCAGAGATCCGAACTACAAGGTAAAATTTCGGTTATCTTCCTCAGAAATAGAATGGGGATGTCTCTTATTTAAAAAAAAACCTTTCTCTACTTACGGCTCGGTGGAGAGCTGATCCCCTTGGGGAAGCAATGCGGCCGAGGCACCTCCCGGTGCCGGACCCTCTGACGAAGATTTCTTCCCCCGCTTTGAGGCCATAGCCTCCAGGTCTTCAGAGGCGGTCCTTTTTTTCCCCTGGATGGAGGAATTCTCGATTCCTCCTTCCCTGACAGCCTCCTTCGGAGAGGCGGTAGCTTCCTTGTTCCCCTCTTTTCCTTCTTCCAAAGGCGTAACCTCCAGCATCCTGGTTAACACGGGATCCGGCATGGTCTCGGGGAGGGGAGTCGGACACCTGATTAATTTTGCTTTCGCTATCCACTCCTGTTTAAAGGACAACTCTTTTAAGGGCAATTTTATGATAAATATACGGATAGCGTGTCCTGGTACAGGGCTACTTACTTGAGTATCCGGGCGATTGCAGCTCAGACCTGCGTCCTCGTACGAGTCCGGACACATTGCTTGTGATCCGAAGAACAATTTGTACATCTCCACGGGCGTCATGCCCATAAAATGTTGGAGAGCTCGTGGTCCTTCCGGACTAAACTCCCACAGGCGGAGGGGACGGTGTTTGCAGGGCAGGATGCGACGAATCAGCATAACCTGCATCACTACGGCCAGATTGATATCTCTTTCCAGGAGATCTTGAATGCGGCCCTGCAACAAGGGCACGTCCTTGGACGGCCCCCAGTTGAGCCCTTCATTGACCCATGACGCCAGCTGTGGTGGGGGACCCGAGCGAAAGGCAGGAGGCGCCACCCATTTGGTGCCCCTGGGAGCTGTGATGTAGAACCACTCTCGTTGCCATGAGCCGAACTCCTCTTGAAAAGAGCCCTCGGGCCATGGAGCGTCGGCAATCTTGCTTATAACAGCGCCTCCGCACTCTGCCTGCTGCCCCTCGATCATCTTCGGCTCTACCTTGAAGGTCTTAAGCCACAATCCGAAGTGAGGAGTAATATGGAGCAAGGCCTCACACACGACAATGAACAATGAGATATGGAGGATGGACTCCGGAGCTAAGTCGTGAGATTCCAGCCCGTAGTAAAACATGAGCCCCCTCATGAAGGGGTCAATCGGGAAGCCTAGCCCCCGAAGGAAGTCAGACGCGAACACTACGCACTCACCGGGCTTGGGAGTGGGAATAACCTGCCCTTGAGCAGGCAGCCTATGCAAGATTTCGTCGGTTAGATACCTGGCATCTCTTAACTTTAACACGTCTTCTTCCGTGACAGAGGAGGCCATCCACCGGCCTTGAAGGTCGGAGCCGGACATCATCAAAGGTCCGAATCGCCTGAATCTGGAGCTTTGGGTGTTGGAACTCAGGGCAAGAGGCGGATTTGATTGAGATTGAAAGAAAGGAGTCGAGCCTTGGTCTCTTTATAAATAGGTTGAATACCAAGAGCCCTCCCCGTGACCGTTTTGGATTCGCCTTCATTTGAGAAGACATACCAACAGGCACGATTGGGTTACCCACGCCCGTATTGATGAGAATCCCAGAATAAGAGGACATGATCTCTGCTTCGACAAGACGTGCCAACGAAACCGCCTCGCTAAACGCGCTAAGGTGGAACAGTAAAACGATTCGAATAAAGGCTTTGCCGTGGCGTGATGTCACGCTGCGAAATACGTCAGCAGATTAGATTTGTACAAATATTATTCTCTCTACGGTGGTATGTGGAACTTATTTTGCAGAGCCGAATACTATCCTTGTGTTCAAAATCTTCTATGAAGTATTTGGAGGAGGAACCCGCCTTGCAATGCCGAAGACAATTTGCACGCCGGACTCGTCGTCATTGAAGCCTGGTTGAGGGGCTACTGAGGGAGTCCTGGATTAGGGGGTGTCCGGATGACCGGACTATGACCTTTGGCCGGACTCCCGAACTATGAAGATACAAGATCGAAGACTTCGTCTCGTGTCCGGATGGGACTTTCCTTGGCGTGGAAGGCAAGCTTGGCGATACGGATATGTAGATCTCCTCCCATTGTAATAGACTCTGTGTAACCCTAGACCTCTCCGGTGTCTATATAAACCGGAGGGTTTTAGTCGTAGGACAAACAACAATCATACCATAGGCTAGCTTCTAGGGTTTGGCCTCTTTGATCTCGTGGTATATCTACTCTTGTACTACCCATATCATCAATATTAATCAAGTAGGAGTAGGGCTTTACCTCCATCGAGAGGGCCTGAACCTGGGTAAAAACATCGTGTCCCTTGTCTCCTGTTACCATCCGCCTAGACGCACAGTTCGGGACCCCCTACCCGAGATCCGCCGGTTTTGACACCAACAAACACCCAAAGGGTTTACTAGATTCAATAATCTAGTTCACATCGCTATGTGATTAACACCCAAAGACTACTAAGGTATGATCATGTTTTGCTCATGAGAGAAGTTTAGTCAACGGGTCTCTCACATTCAGAGCCGTATGTATTTTGCAAAGATTCTATGTCTACAATGCTCTGCACGAAGCTACTCTAGCTAATTGCTCCCACTTTCAATATGTATCCAGATTGAGGCTTAGAGTCATATGGATCGGTGTAAAAGCTTGCACCGATGTAATTCTTTACGACGGGCTCTTTTATCACCTCCATAATCGCGAAATATTTCCTTAGTCCTCACTAAGGATATTCTTGACCGTTTTCTAGTGATCTACTCTTTGATCAAAATTGTAATCCCTTGCCAAACTCAAAGCAAGGTATACAATAGGTCTGGTACACAACATAGCATAGTTTATAGAACCTATGACTGAGGCATAGGGAATGACTTTTTATTCTCATTCTATTTTCTGCCATAGTCAGGTTTTGAGTCTTACTCAACTTCACACCTTACAATACAGGCAATAACTCCTTCTTTGACTGCTCCATTTTGAATTACTTCAAAATCTTATCAAGGTATGTACTCATTGAAAAATCTTATCAAGTGTCTTGATCTATCTCTATAGATCTTGATGCTCAATGTGTAAGCAGCTTCACCGAGGTCTTTCTTTGAAAAACTCCTTTAAAATACTCGTTTATGCTTTCCAAAAAATTCTACATTATTTCTGATGATCAATATGTCATTCACATATTCTTATCAGAAAGGCTGTAGTGCTCCCACTCACTTTCCTGTAAATACAGGCTTCACTGCAAGTCTGTATAAAACTATATGCTTTGATCAACTCATCAAAGAGTATATTCCAACTCCGAGATGCTTGCACCAGTCCATAGATGGATCACTGGAGCTTGAACATTTTGTTAGCACCTTTAGGAATGAAAAAACCTTCTGGTTGTATCATATATAACTCTTCTTTAATAAATCCATTAAGGAATGCAATTTTGACATCCATTTTGCCAGATTTCATAAAATGTGGCAATTGCTAACATGACTCGGACAGACTTAAGCATTGATATGAGTGAGAAAATCTCATCGTATTCAACACCTTGAACTTATCGAAAAGCTTTTTGCGACAAGTTGAGCTTTGTAGATAGTAACACTACTATCAGCGTCCGTCTTCCTCTTGAAGATGCATTTATACAATATGGCTTGCCGATCATCAGGCAACTCCACCAAAGTCCACACTTTGTTCTCATACATGTATCCCATCTCAGATTTCATGGCCTCAAGCCATTTTGCAGAATCTGGGCTCATCATCGCTTCCTCATAATTCGTAGGTTCATCATGGTCTAGTAACATGACTTCCAGAATAGGATTACCGTACCACTCTAGTGTGGACTGTACTTTAGAAGACCTACGAGGTTCTGTAGTAACTTAATCTCAAGTTTCATGATCATCATCATTAGCTTCCTCACTAATTGGTGTAGGAATCACTAGAACTGATTTCTGTGATGAACTACTTTCCAATTCGGGAGAAGGTACAATTACCTTATCAAGCTCTACTTTCCTCCCAATCACTTCTTTCGAGAGAAACTCCTTCTCTAGAAAGGATCCATCTTAGCAACGAATATCTTGCCTTCGGATCTGTGATAGAACGTGTACCCAATAGTTTCATTTGGGTATTCCATGAAGATGCACTTCTCCGATTTGGGTTCGAGCTTATCAGGTTGAAACTTTTTCACATAAGCATCGCAGCCCCAAACTTTAAGAAACAACAACTTTGGTTTCTTGCCAAACCACAGTTCATAAGGTGTCGTCTCAATGGATTTTGATGGTGCCCTATTTAAAGTGAATGAAGTTGTCTCTAATGCATAACCCCAAAACAATAGTGGTAAATCGGTAAGATACATCATAGATCGCACCATATCCAATAAAGTGCGATTACAACGTTCGGATACACCATTACGATGTGGTGTTCCATGTGGCGTGAGCTGTGAAACTATTCCACATTGTTTTAAATGAAGGCCAAACTCGTAACTCAAATATTCTCCTCCACAATCAGATCATAGAAACTTTATTTTCTTGTTATGATGATTCTCCACTTCACTCTGAAATTCTTTGAACTTTTCAAATGTTTCAGACTTATGTTTCATTAAGTAGATATACTCATATCTCCTCAAATCATCTGAAGGTCAGAAAATAATGATACCCGCCACGAGCATCAACATACATTGGAGCACATACATTGGTATGTATTGTTTCCGATAAGTCAGTAGCTCGTTCCATTGTTCTGGAGAACGGAGTTTTAGTCATCTTGCCCAAAAGGCACGGTTCGCAAGCATCAAATGATTCATAACCAAGTGATTCCAAAAATCCATCTTTATGGAGTTTCTTCATGTGCTTTACACCAATATGACCCAAACGGTAGTGCCGCAAATAAGCTGCACTATCATTTTCAACTTTGCATCTTTTGGCATCAATATTATGAATATGTGTATCACTACGATCGAGATCCAACAAACTATTTTCATTGGGTGTATGACCATCGAAGGTTTTATTCATGTAAACAGAACAACAATTATTCTCTGACTTTAAATGAATAACCGTATTGCAATAAACATGATCAAAATCATATTCATGCTCAACGCAAACGCCAAATAACATTTATTTAGGTTTAACACTAATCCCGAAAGTATAGGGAGTGTGCGATGATGATCATATCAATCTTGGAACCACTTCCAACACACATCGTCACTTCACCCTCATCTAGTCTCTGTTTATTCTGTAACTCCTGTTTCGAGTTACTAATTTTTAGCAACCGAACAAGTATCAAATACCCAGGGGCTACTATAAACACTAGTAAGGTACACATCAATAACCTGTATATCAAATATACCCTTGTTCACTTTGCCATCCTACTTATCCACCAAATATTCAGGGTATTTCCGCTTCCAGTGACCATTTCCTTTGCAGTAGAAGCACTCAGTTTCAGGCTTTGGTCCAGCTTTGGGCTTCTTCACGGGAGTGACAACTTGCTTGCCATTCTACTTGAAGTTCCCTTTCTTTCCCTTTGCCATTTTCTTGAAACTAGTGGTCTTGTCAATCATCAACACTTGATGCTCTTTCTTGATTTCTACCTTCGTTGATTTCAGCATCACGGAGATCTCAGGAATCATTTTCGTCATCCCTTGCATACTATAATTCATCACGAAGTTCCAGTAACTTGGTGGTGGTGACTAGAGAACTCTGTCAATCTCTATCTTATCTGGAAGATTAACTCCCACTTGATTCAAGCGATTGTAGTACCCAGACAATCTGAGCACATGCTCACTGCTTGAGATATTCTCCTCCATCTTTTAGCTATAGAACTTGTTAGAGACTTCATATCTCTCAACTCGGGTATTTGCTTGAAATATCAACTTCAACTCCTCATATGGTCCATGACGTTCAAAACGTCTTTGAAGTCCCGATTCTAAGCCGTTAAGCATGGTGCACTAAAATATCAAGTAGTCATCATATTGAGCTAGCCAAACGTTCATAACGTCTGCATCTGCTCCTGCAATAGGTCTGTCACCTAGCGGTGCATCAAGGACATAATTCTTCTGTGCATCAATGAGGATAAAACCTCAGATCATGGACCCAGTCCGTATCATTGCTACTATCATTTTTCAACTTATTTTTCTCTAGAACACATATAAAAACATAGGGAAGCAACAACACGAGCTATTGATCTACAACATTATTTGCAAAATACTACCAGGACTAAGTTCATGATAAATTAAAGTTCAATTAATCATATTACTTAAGGACTCCCACTTAGATAGACATCCCTCTAATCATATAAGTGATCACGTGATCCAAATCAACTAAACCATGCCCGATCATCACGTGAGATGGAGTAGTTTTCAATGGTGAACATCACTATGTTGATCATATCTACTATATGATTCATGCTCGACCTTTCGGTCTCTAGTGTTCCGAGGCCATATCTGCATATGCTAGGCTCGTCAAGTTTAACCTGAGTATTCTGCGTGTGCAATACTGGCTTGCACCCGTTGTAGATGAACGTAGAGCTTATCACACCCGATCATCACGTGGTGTCTCGGCACGATGAACTTTGGAACAGTGCATACTCAGGGAGAACACTTATGCCTTGAAATTTAGTAAGAGATCATCTTATATTGCTACCGTCAATCAAAACAAAATAAGATGCATAAAGGATAAACATCACATGCAATCAATATAAGTGATATGATATGGCCATCATCATCTTGTGCTTGTGATCTCCATCTCCGAAGCACCGTCATGATCACCATCGTCACCGGCGCGACACCTTAATCTCCATCGTAGCATCGTTGTCATCTCGCCAACTATTGCTTCTATGACTATCGCTACCGCTTAGTGATAAAGTAAAGCAATTACAGGGCGATTGCATTGCATACGATAAAGCGACAACCATATGGCTCCTGCCAGTTGCCGATAACTCTCTTACAAAACATGATCATCTCATACAATAAAATTTAGCATCATGTCTTGACCATATCACATCACAACATGCCCTGCAAAAACAAGTTAGACATCCTCTACTTTATTGTTGCAAGTTTTACATGGCTGCTATGGGCTGAGCAAGAACCGTTCTTACCTACGCATCAAAACCACAACAATATTTCGTCAAGTTAGTGCTATTTTAACCTTCTCAAGGACCGGGCGTAGGCACACTCAGTTCAACTAAAGTGGGAGAAACTGACACCCGCCAGCCACCTATGTGCAAAGCACGTCAGTAGGACCAGTCTCGCGTAAGCATACGCGTAATGTCGGTCCATGCCGCTTCATCCAACAGTACCGCTGAACCAAAGTATGACATGCTGGTAAGCAGTATGACTTGTATCGCCCACAACTCACTTGTGTTCTACTCATGCATATAACATCTACGCATAAACCTGGCTCGGATACCACTGTTGGGGAACGTAGTAATTTCAAAAAAAATCCTACGCACACGCAAGATCATGGTGATGCATAGCAACAAGAGGGGATAGTGTATCTTCATACCCTTGAAGATTGCTAAGCGGAAGTGTTTATCAATGCGATTGATGTAGTCGTACACCTTCACGATCCGCCCTGATCAAGTACCGAACATATGGCACCTCCGTGTTCAGCACACGTTCAGCTCGATGACGTCCTCGCCTTCTCGATCCAGCAAGACAGGCGAAGTAGTAGATGAGTTCCGGCAGCACGACGGCGTGGTGACGGTGTTGGTGAAGAACAATCTCCGCAGGGCTTCGCCTAAGCACTACGAAAACTATGATGGAGGATAAACTAGAGGGGACGGGGTTGCCGGCACATGGCTTGGTGTTTCTTGATGTGGCTTTGGTGCTAGCCCTGTCCCTCTATTTATATGTTGAGCCTTGGGGTCGAAACTTGGAGTAAAAGTCTTCACAAAGTCGGTTTCACCCGAAAGGCAAGAGTCCTTCTCGGACTCCAGGGCCAGACGCTAGGGTTCCCGGCGTCTAGACCAAGACGCCAGGGACCCTGGCATCTGGCCCCTGGACTCTGCAAAACTTCCTTTTGCGCTTTCCAAAAACCTTATGGGCTTTCCCCTTTGGCCCAAATAAAGTGTTCTCGTACCCAAACATTTTGGGAAACATCCGGAACCCCTTCCGGAGACCAAACACTATTATCCTATATATCAATCTTTATCTCCGGACCATTCCGGAGTTCCTCGTCATGTCCATGATCATATCCAGGGCTCCGAACAACATTCGGTCACCAACATACATAACTCATATAATACTATATCATCAACAAACATTAAGCGTGAGGACCCTATGGGTACGAGAACTATGTACACATGACTGAGACACTTCTCTGGTCAATAACCAATAGCGGAACCTGGATGCCCATATTAGCTCCTACATATTCTATGAAGATCTTTATCGGTCAAACCGCATAACAACATACGTTGTTCCCTTTGTCATCGGTATGTTACTTGCCCGAGATTCGATCGTCGGTATCTCAATACCTAGTTCAATCTCGTTACCGGCAAGTCTCTTTACTCGTTATGTAATGCATCATCCCGCAACTAACTCATTAATCACATTGCTTGCAAGGCTTATAGTGATGTGCATTACCGAGAGGGCCCAGAGATACCTCTCCGACAATCGGAGTGACAAATCCTAATCTTGAAATACGCCAACTCAACAAGTACCTTTGGAGACACCTGTAGAGCACCTTTATAATCACCCAGTTACATTGTGATGTTTGGTAGCACACAAAGTGTTCCTCCGGTAAACGGGAGTTGCATAATCTCATAGTCATAGGAACATGTATAAGTCATGAAGAAAGCAATAACAACATACTAAATGATCAAGTGCTAAGCTAACGGAATGGGTCAAGTCAATGACATCATTCTCCTAATGATGTGATCATGTTAATCAAATAACAACTCATGTCTATAGCTAGGAAACTTAACCATCTTTGATTCAACGAGCTAGTCAAGTAGAGGCATACTAGTGACACTATGTTTGTCTATGTATTCACACATGTATTATGTTTCGGGTTAATACAATTCTAGCATGAATATTAAACATTTATCATGAAATAAGGAAATAAATAATAACTTTATCATTGCCTCTAGGGCATATTTCCTTCAACTTCACCCTCAACTAGTCTCTATTTATTCTGTAACTCCTGTTTTGAGTTACTAATCTTAGCAACCGAACAAGTATCAAATACCCAGGCACTACTATGAACACTAGTAAGGTACACACCAATAACCTGTATATCAAATATACCTTTGTTCACTTTGCCATCCCTCTTTTCCACCAAATATTTGGGGTAGTTCTGCTTCGAGTGACCATTTTCTTTGAAGTAGAAGTCATATGTCCATTTTGCATCATGTTTTCTTACTGTTATTTATAATGTTTTTATCCATAATAATGCTTTTTGGAGTAATTCTAATGCCTTTTCTCTTATAATTTGCAAGGTACACATCAAGAGGGAGAATTCTGGCAGCTGGAAATCTGGACCTGAAAAAGCTACGTCAGGCTACCTATTCTGCACAACTCCAAACAAGTTGAACCTTCACGGGGAATTTTTATGGAATATTTAAGAAATAATGGAGCAAATATCTACCAGAGGGGGCCCACCAGGTGGGCATAACACACCTGGGCGCGCCAGGGAGCCTAGGCGCGACCTGTTGGGTTGTGCCCTCCTCGGCCCACCTCCGGTGCCCATCTTCTGGTATATAAGTCATTTTGACCTAGAAAAAAATAAAGGGGAGACATTCGGGATGAAGCGCCGCCGCCTCGAGGTGGAACTTGGGCAGGAGCACTTTTGCCCTCCGGCGGAGCGATTCCGCCGGGGAAACTTCCCTCCTGGAGGGGGAAATCATCGTCATCATCAACACCAACAACTCTCCCATCTTGGGGAGGGATATCTTCATCAACATCTTCACAGCACCAACTCCTATCAAACGCTAGTTCATCTCTTGCGTTCAATCTTTGTATCAAAACTATAGATTGGTGCCCGTGGGTGACTAGTAGTGTGGATTACATCTTGTAGTTGTTTACTATATTGTTTATTTGGTGGAAGATTATATGTTCAGATCCATTATGCTATTCAATACCCCTCTGATCTTGAGCATGTTTATCATTTGTGAGTAGTTACTTTCGTTCTTGAGGTCACGGGAGAAATCATGTTGCTAGTAATCATGTGAACTTGATATGTGTTCGATATTTTGATGGTATGTATGTTGTCATTCTCTTAGTGGTGTCATGTGAACATCTACTACATGACATTTCACCATATTTGGGCCTAAGGGAATGCATTGTGGAGTAGTTATTAGATTGTGGGTTGCGAGAGTGACAGAAGCTTAAACCCCAGTTTATGCGCTATTCCATAAGGGACCGATTGGATCCAAAAGTTTAATGCTATGGTTAGAAGTTATTCTTAATACTTTTCTCGTAGTTGCGGATGCTTGCAAGAGGGTTAATTATAAGTAGGAGGTTTGTTCAAGTAAGAACAACACCTAACCACCTGTCCACCCACATACAAATTATCAAAGTACCAAACATGAATTAAGCCAACATGATGAAAGTGACTAGATGAAATTCCCGTGTACCCTCATGAACACTTTGCTTATTATAAGAAACCATTTTGGCATGTCCTTTGTCTGAAAAGGATTGGGCTACCTTTCTGCACTTTTGTTACTACTATTGTTACTTGCTCATTATAAATTATGTTGCTACCAAACTACCCCGCTACTTACAATTTTAGCATTTGCAGACATTACCTTGCTGAAAACCACTTGTCATTTCCTTCTGCTCCTCATTGGGTTTGACACTCTTACTTGTCGAAAAGATCTACAATTGACCCCATACACTTTTGGGTCATCAAGGATATTTTCTGGCGCTGTTGCCGGGGAGTGAAGCACCTTTTGGTAAGTGGAATTCGGTAAGGAAACATTTATATAGTGTGCTAAAATTTATTGTCACTTGTCACTATGGAAAACTATCCTTTGAGGGGTTTGTTCGGGGTATCTTCCCCTCGTCCGGAACCACAATTAGTTACCCCTCAACCTACTGCACCTACTGAAAATATTGAATATGAAATCCCTTCGGGTATGATAGAACAACTGCTAGCTAATCCTTATACAGGAGATGGAACTGAACATCCTGATATGCACTTGATACATGTGGAACAAATTTGTGGGTTGTTTAAGCTTGCAGGTTTACCCAGGGATGAAGTGATGAAAAAGGTTTTCCCTTTATCTTTGAAGGGAAAAGCATTGGCATGGTATAGGCAATGCATTGATATTGGATCATGAAATTGGAGTTCCATCAAAAAAGAATATCCTATGCATCTAGTTCATCGTGATCGGAATTATATATATAATTTTTGGCCTCGTGAAGGAGAAATTATCGCTCTAGCTTGGGGGAGGCTTAGGTAGATGTTATATTCATGCCCAATCATGAGCTCTCAAGAGAAATTATTATTCAAAATTTTATGCGCGGCTTTCTCGTAATGATCAAACCATGCTCGATACTTCTTGTACTGGTTCTTTTATGAAGAATCCCATTGAATTTCGGTGGGATCTTTTGGAAAGAATTAAATGCAACTCTGAAGATTGGGAACTTGACAAAGGTAAAGAGTTGGGCATAAATCTTAAGTATGGTTGTGTTAAATCTTTTATGGATACCGATGCTTTTCAAAAGTTTAGCACTAAATATGGACTTGACTCTGATATAGTAGCCTCCTTTTGTGAATCATTTGCTACTCATGTTGAACTTCCTAAAGAGAAGTGGGTTAAATATCACCCACCTATTAAAGATCAAATTAAAGAACCAGTGCCAGTTAAAGAAGAAACTATACTTTATAATGTTGATCCAGTTGTTCCTTCTGCTTATATTGAGAAACCACCTTTCCCTGTTAGGATAAAAGAACATGCTAAATTTCAACTATGGTTAACAAAAGCTATGTTAGAACACCTAAACTTGATGAACAAATTAAAGTAGAACCTAGCATTGCTATGGTTAAAGATCTTTCGGAAGAAGATATGGATGGGCATGTTATTTACTTATGTGAAGAAGTTGCCAGAATTGCTAAACCTGATGGAAGAGATAAATATGCCTGTTGTTGGCATGCCTGTTATTTTAGTTAAGATAGGACATCACTGTTATCATGGGTTATGTGACATAGGTGCTAGTGTGAGTGCTATTCCCCACTCTTTATATGAAGAAATTAGAGATGAAATAGCACCTGCTGAAACACAAGACATATATGTTACTATTAAACTTGCTAATAGAGATACTATATCACCAATTGGGATTCTTAGAGATGTTGAAGTCTTGTGTGGGAAGATAAAATACCCTACTGATTTTCTTGTTCTTACCACCCCACAAGATAAATTTTGTCCCATCATATTTGGTAGACCTTTCTTGAACACCGTCAATGCTAAAATAGATTGTAACAAACAAACTGTGGGTGTTAGCTTTGGTTATGAGTCTCATGAGTTTAAATTTTCCAAGTTTAGTAAAAATCATCAGGAAAAAGAATTGCCTAGTAAGGATGAATTAATTGGTCTTGCTTCTATTGTTGTGCCACCTACTGATCCTTTAAAACAATACTTCCTAGACCATGAGAATGATTTACATATGCATGAAAGAAATGAAATAGATAAGATCTTCTTTGAAAAATGTCCTCTGCTTAAACACAATTTGCCTATTGAAACTCTTGGAGGTCCTCCTCCACCTAAGGGTGACCCTGTGTTTTAATTAAAACAATTGCTAGACACTTCGAAATATGCTTATCTTGATGAAAAGAAGATATATCTTGTTATTATCAGAGCTAACCTTTCAGAACATGAAGAAGAAAGATTATTGAAAGTTCTAAGGAAGCACTGAGCTTCTATTGGATATACTCTTGATGATTTAAAGGGCATTAGTATGGAACCTGATGCTAAACCAGTTGTTGATCATCAACGTCGGTTAAATCCGAAGATGAAAGAAGTGGTAAGAACGGAAATATTAAAACTTCTGGAAGCAGGTATAATCTATCCTATAGCTGATAGTAAATGGGTAAGTCATGTTCATTGTGTCCCTAAGAAGGGAGGTATTACTGTTGTTGCTAATGATAAGAATGAGCTTATTCCACAAGGAATTGTCACGGGTTATAGAATGGTAATTGATTATAGAAAATTAAATAAAGCTACTAGAAAAGATCATTACCCTCTGCCTTTTATTGATCAAATGTTAGAAAGACTATCTAAGCACACACATTTTTGCTTCCTTGATGGATACTCTGGCTTTTCACAAATACCTGTTTTACAATTTGATCAACAAAAAACCACTTTTACTTGTCCTTTTGGACATTTGCTTATAGATGTATGCCTTTCGGTTTATGTAATGCACCTACTACCTTTCAAAGATGTATGACTGCTATATTCTTTGACTTCTGTGAAAAGATTGTTGAGGTTTTAATGGATGACTTTTCTGTTTATGGGAAGTCCTTTGATGATTGTTTAAGCAATCTTGAGCGAGTTTTGCAGAGATGTGAACAAACAAATCTTGTCTTGAATTGCGAGAAGTGCCACTTTATGGTTAATGAGGGCATTGTCTTGGGTCATAAAATTTCTGAAAGAGGTATTGAAGTGGACCAAGCTAAGGTTGATGCAATTGAGAAAATGCCATGTCCTAAGGACATCAAAGGTATTCGTAGTTTCCTAGGTCATGCTGGTTTCTATAGGAGATTTATTAAAGACTTCTCTAAAATTTCTAGGCCTCTTACTAGTCTTTTGCAAAAGGACGTTCCTTTTGTTTTTGATGATGATTGTTTAGAAGCCTTTGAAACACTCAAGAAATCCTTAATTTCTACACCTATTGTTTAACCACCTGATTGGAACTTGCCTTTTGAAATTATGTGTGATACTAGTGATTATGCTGTTGGTGCCATTCTAGGATAAATAGTTGATAAGAAATTTAATGTTATTCATTATGCTAGTAAAACTCTAGACAGTGCTCAAAGAAATTATGCTACTACTAAAAAAGAATTTTTAGCAGTAGTGTTTGCTTGTGATAAATTTAGATCTTATATTGTTGATTCCAAAGTAACTGTTCACACAGACCATGCTGCTATTAAATATCTTATGGAAAAGAAAGATGCTAAACCTAGACTTATTCATTGGTTCCTCTTGTTATAAGAATTTGATTTACATATTATGGATAGAAAAGGAGCTGAGAACCCCATAGCAGATAACTTGTCTAGGCTTGAAAATGTGCTTGATGACCCACTACCTATTGATGATAGTTTTCCTGATGAGCAGTTAGCTGCAATAAATGTTGATAATAGTACTCCTTGGTATGCTGATTATGCTAATTACACTTTTGCTAAATATTTACCTCCTAGCTTTACATACCAACAAAAGAAAAAAAATCTTCTATGATTTAAGACATTACTTTTGGGATGACCCACATCTTTATAAAGAAGGAGTAGATGGTATTATTAGATGTTGTGTACCTGAGCATGAACAGGGACAAATCCTACGGAAATGTCACTCCGAGGCTTATGGAGGGCATCATGCTGGGGATAGAACTGCTCACAGGGTATTGCAATCTGGATTTTATTGGCCTACTCTCTTTAAGGATGCCCGTAAGTTTGTCTCATCTTGTGATGAATGCCAAAGAATAGGTAATATTGGTAAGTGCCAAGAAATGCCTATGAATTATTCACTTGCTGTTGAACCATTTGATGTTTGGGGATTTGATTACATGGGACCTTTTCCTTCCTCTAATGGGTATACACATATTTTGGTTGTTGTTGATTATGTTACTAAATGGGTAGAAGCTATTCCAACTAGTAGTGCTGATGACAACACCTCTATTAAAATGCTTAAGGAAGTTATTTTCCCAAGGTTTGGAGTCCCTAGATATTTAATGACTGATGTCGGTTCACACTTTATTCATGGTGCTTTTCATAAAATGCTTGCAAGTATGATGTTAACCATAAAATTGCATCACCTTATCATCCTCAGTCTAGTGGTCAAGTTGAACTTAGTAATAGGGAAATAAAATTAATTTTGCAAAAGACTGTCAATAGGTCCAGAAAGAATTGGTCTAAGAAATTAGATGATGCACTTTGGGCTTATAGAACAGCATATCAAAATCCTATGGGTGTGTCTCCTTATAAAATGGTTTATGGAAAAAGCTTGTCATTTGCCTCTTGACTTAGAACATAAAGCATACTGGGCAATTAAAGAACTCAACTATGATTTCAAACTTGCCGGTGAAAAGAAGTTATTTGATATTAGCTCTTTAGATGGATGTGTTGGGGAACATAGTAATTTCAAAAAAAATCCTACAATCATGCAAGATCTATCTAGGAGATTGAAAGTGCGTTAAGTCTACTAGAGGGCGGTGAATAGGCGATTTTTACAAATTCGTAACTGAGGAATTTCAGGGTGAGGAAATTCCTAAGTCACAAACAACTAGCAGCGGAATAAGTGCTCAAGTGTAGGCATAACAGAGTAACAACATAGTCATTAGGATGATATGAAAAATAAACACAGAGCACAAGTAGCGTAAGCACATGATAAGTAGGTTGAAGACAATGTGACTGAAGAAATTGGATTGAGGAAATAGAGAAATTCTTCAGTTAAAGTCTTCAAACAGAAATGATCAGGTTCATCAACACATGAATGAGGAAATGAAAGGGTTGAGGAAATAGAACCAGTAGGCTTAGTGAAGACAATGATTTGGTAGACCAGTTCCAACTGCTATGACAGTTGTACGTCTGGTTGGAGCGGCTGAGTATTTAAACTCGAGGACACACAGTACCGGACACACAATCCTCACCATATTCTCCTTGAGCTAAGATCACACAGACCTCGCACAACAGTCGTGGTACATAGGTGACTTCCGAACCTTCACAGACTTGGTCACTCGGCAATCCACAATTCCTCTTGGATGCTCAGATCATGACGCCTAACCGTCTGGAGGATACACAGTCCTCAAGGGTAAGAAGTGTCGGTTCCACACAAGAACAATCTCTTCAGTGATGCTCAATAACTTTGGGTTTGTAGGTGTTTGGGTTTGGGTTTTGGGTTTTCCTCAATTGATGATTTTCGCTCAAAGTCCTCGGAGGATGGGATGCTCTCAATTGACAAGTGTCAGTTTCTCTTTGGAGCAGCCAACCAGCTAGTGGTTGTAGGGGGCGGCTATTTATAGCCTAGGGAGCAGTCCGGAATGATAAGACATAAATTCCCTTCAATGATATGACTGTTAGGTGGTAGGATATTTTGGATAGCTGGCGCATAGCATAGCAACGGTCGGATTTGAGGTTCGAATTCCTCAGGGCTATCATGTTCCTCACTGTGTAGGCAATCCGCACTGCGAATTCCTAACTCCTCAGTTAGAACAAATTCCTCAGAGACCAGAAGATCTTCGTCTCTATCACTGAAGAAATTGACTGAAATGATATGAGATTTCCAATGGCTTCACTCGAAAGGATTGGGTAGGTGTAGGATTTTGAGATGAGCATCACTTGGAAATCAGTTTCCTTAGTATTACCTCGACCCCCTTTAACAGTACGGTGTTTCCTATGACTCAAGAAAGAGAAAATGAAACTACGAAAACAAAAGTCTTCACGCTTCATAATCCTCGCATGAATATCCAAGTCTTCAAGGTCACACCAATTTCTTCACTTTCAATGTCCTCAGGACAACCAAAGTCTTCAGCTGAAGACATTCATTTTTAGGGGTCGACATTCATTGTAACTATCAAACTCCTCATCGACTTATACAGCCTGTGTACACTCAAAAACATATTAGTCTCTTAACCTATAAGTCTTCTATACACTAAACCACTAAGGGGCACTAGATGCACTTATAATCTCCCCCTTTTTGGTGATTGATGACAAATAGGTTAAGTTTTCAACGGGGATAAACATATTAATTGAAATTGCTCAATATTGAGGAATTTGATTGCAAGATATAGAAGAACTCCCCCTGGAGATGTGCATAGTGAGGAATTTTCTTTTGAAGCAAAACACATTTGAAGAGTAGAATCATGGAGATCTCCCCCTATATCTTGGAATTCATACACACGTTTAACATATTGAATGAAGAATTTGAAATGCATGATGAAATATGGTTGCTGATGTAATTCAGCATGCGTGCATAACATATATGAGGAAATAGCATGCATAAAACAAAGCAAAAGTATCAGGTCACCATCGGATTTAAGTTTACAACTCGATCCAATAAACACTTCAGAAGAGCGAGAGTTGTAACTTAACAAAAAAACGCCCATATAGATAGACCCGCTTGAAGAATAACTCAAATTTCTCCCCGTTTGTCATCAAATGACCAAAAGGGACAAAAAGTGAGGACTAACGCCCCTGAAGAATATCATCACGAGATTGATGGAGGAGCGTCAGCGTTGTTGGGGTCAGTTGTTGTAGTAGGGCCTGCCGCAGTGTCGTCCCAAACTTCATTTTCATCAGTCTCGCGTGATGAAGAAAATGAGCTGTCCACCAAGGGAGGAACCTTGACTTTCTTGAATTTCTTCACCGATGGCTTGTACTATTCAAAGTCTTGCTTGAAGCCCATCTGCTTAAGATCTTCTTCACCGTAGAGATGAGATAGAACAGCCCAGGTTCGATCAAATACTTCATGGAGGTAGTAATGATTCTTCTTCACATAATTGTGTGTAGAAGTCATGTTGTGAAGAATTGAACCAAACTGATGCTTGACCCATTTGTGGTTGCAATCGACCTTCTGATGAAGACTGAGGAGAAGCTCATGATTAGTCATCACCCTTGGAGCTGTGCCTTGAGGATTTTGCTTGGAAGCATTGGCGACAGAGTCATGAGTGGCAGAGTCATCATTTATGGAGTAGGATGCAGCTTTGCGGAACTGTCCATCCAATGGACGAATGCCTTCATCAACAATAACAGTGGCCTTGCCCTTTTCATCAGCTGAGGAAAGCGTCCGCTTGAGGACTTCAATGGGAGGCAAGTAGCTGCCATGGTTGAGTGTGTCATCCTTGTAATTGATTGAAGACCTTGATCTGAGGAATCTCATAATCTAGGGAGCGTAAGGCTTCAATTCAAACAGAGACAATGCAACATTTGCTAGAGTCCTCATGAAGAAGTCATGGTAGTTTATTGGAATACCATGAATGATATTGAATAGCAGATTCTTCATGATGACAACAACTTCTTCTGCATTAGAGTCGTGGCCTTTGATAGGACTCAATGTCTTGGTCAGAATGTGATAGACAGTCCATGGCACATATAGCAATTCCTTCACGAGGAAATTGGTTCTTGGGGCTTGGCCAGGCTTCAGTGGTTTCATCAATACTTGCATGTTGTGATATGTGAGTTTAGGTTCATGATACATAAGACGCACACCTTCAAGGGGAGGACTGACAGGCAGGGCATGAAGCAATTCAGAGGCCGGTGCTTTCAAGTGAGTGTTCTCTGTCATCCAGTCCAACACCCAAGAATTAATATCATCATAATTTCTTGTGATGTGCAGCATTGCATAGAATTGAAGAATTAGTTCTCCATTCCAATCACATATATCGGTGCAGAAGTTGAGCAGTCCAGCGTCATGAAGAACACTAAGGACTGGTGTGAATCACGGTAGCGATTCCATATCCACATGAGGAATATGCTCATGGTCAAAGACTTTGTCCTTATCGAAAAGCAGTGAAGAATAGAAGTTTGCTTGGATGGCGGTCCAGAAGCACTTCCTTCGAAGACGAGCAGAGTCATATGGGTTGTATTATGTCAAGAACACATGCTCGTGGAAGAAGTCATCATCTTTGAACTTCGGCGTCTTCGAGAATGGATTATTCGGCTTGGGCTGACGTGCATCAGTCAATGTCTTCAGAGCCTCAGGAATCATAGTCTCAGGAGCCACAGGCTTAGGAATTTTTGTTTCTACTTCTGTAGCAGCCTGGGTCTCCTTTTCTTCAGCAGCTTTATCATCAACACTAGTGGCTGTAATTTCTTCAGACATGGTAAGAAGAGGTGCTTGAGGTTCATCCGAGCCTGTGTGAATTTCTTCAGTTCAGACTGGGGACTAAGGAATCTGTTTCAGTGGGGTGAACATGGGGGAATTGGGGTGATGACTTTCCCAATAATCATCATTCAACACTGGAGTGGTGCACCCAATGTCCATGTCTTCTTCTTATTCATCAATTTCTTCAATGCTGCCTCTTCAGCCGTGAACTGAGGCATGGGTGATGATACCAGAGGAGTTGAAGTGACATTGTCCACTTCAATTTCTTCATCCATCTGCTCTGTCGAAGCAGCAGAAGGATCTTCTTCATCTGATTCACTTGGAATCACATAATCTTCACCAAAAGGAATGATTTCCTTTGATGGCATGCTTGAAAGAGGAACACCATCAATTGGATTTGCAAATGAGCTGGTCAGAGTCTTCGCCTTCTTGGGAGCAGAAAACTCTGAGGAAGCAGATGCTTTCCTTTTCTTCAGTGCAGCTCGCTCCGCAACCTTGGTTTTCTTCACTTCTAATGCAGAAGGAAGAAAAGGACTCGGTGTTGGCATTGGTGCTGGAGGAGCAGAGGAAATTGGTGCAGTTCTTCAGGCACAACTGGTGTAGTTGTCCTAACTTGTTCAGTTTCTTCAGGCACAGCATCAGATGCTTCAGTTGGCCTGACTTGTACTTCAGGCGCAACACTAGAGGTTGCCCTGGCAATTTCTTGAGCGGCTAGAATAGCTTCATCAGCCCTGTTGCTTTCAGTTTCATCAACAGCCTGATTTTCATCAGTGGTGCTCGCATGTTCTTCATTTGGTTGTGCAGATGCTTCAGCCTGAGGAATTTCAATGTGCGTTGGAGAAGCAACATTGGAAGTAAATCCCTTCGCCATTCTGACAAATCGGACCTTGGCTCCAAGCCATTCTGCCTTGTAGGCGTCAAATTCATCACTGAGTTTCTGGATTTCTGATTGCAGAGCAATAAGTTCATCGGGTGATAGCTCGAAAACATTGTCCTTCAAAAAACACGGTTTCTTGTATTGAGCTTTCTTCACAGACCTGGCTTGCTCAGACTTCCATTTTTCTTCAGAAATGAAAGCCGTCAACATATTACTTTGACCAGGTGTGAGGTTTAATTCTGGCAAGGGAGTGTTTGGGTCCTTATGCCAGAGGTTAATGAAGTCCAGGATCTTCTTCAGATCCAACATGAGGGGCACAACACTGCCATTGGCTCTAGCGACCCTTTGTTGTCTATCTCTGATGATTTCAGCTAATTCTTCATCATCAGCTTCGTCATTATCTGACGGTACTTGAAAGGCAACTTGCTTCTTGTGAGGACTTGGTCTAGTGCCTCGTCCAGCAGTGGCCTTGGTCTTTAGCAAAGTGGGGCCTATTGAAGATAGAGGAGGAGGTGAAGAAAGTGCAGATGCTCCTAAGGCAATTGAGATGCCTATGGTCCCTTGGAAAGAGGCAAGATGCACAGGTGCCGAGGACTTTGCTGGAGGAACTGAGGGTTTTGCAGCCTGAGGAAATGGAGCAGCTTGAGGAACAGGCCATAAGGGCACAGATGAGCTTGGCCGTGAGGGCATTGCTGAGGAATGTGGTTTCCGAGCAGGCTTTTTAGGCATAGCCTTCTTGCTAGTGGAGGCCTCAGCAGCGGCAACAACTGAGTCTTCATTGAATTTCCTCACTGCTTCTTTGGCCTGTTTGGCCAACTTGGCTTGCTGCTTGGCCCATTCGTTAGCATAATCCTCACCGCGCTTGATGCTAGTGGGATCAGCAATTTGGCCAGGTGCCAACGGAGGTCTTGGGCGAGGAGGGTTTAGAGCGAATTTCTTCATGTACTTTGGAGTAACATATCTGTATCCCCTCCATTCCCGTGCCCATCTTCGCTTAATTTTCGGAATGCGCACCCTGTGCTCATTCTTCATTTCCTTTCCAGGAGTTGCCTCATCTGGTGTGCAATACCCTACATATATGTCAACAGGGATCTCAAAAGAAGTGTTGACTTCCAATTTCTTCCCTCACTTCTGAGGTCTCTTGCCATCTGCCATTTTCTTCAGTTGAGGATTTTGAACTATTGAGTTCTCTGAAGAAGTATGCAACTTTTCTTCGAGGAACGCTGCAAATGAGTTAAGTTGATAAGAACCTAGTGATTCAGCAGCTGACATGTGTACCTGTGAACAGAGTATAGGTGTGAAGAATTTGGAGAGGTCATATGCGTTCTCAGAAGTTTTTGCAAAATGGAACAAGTTTGAGGAATTTGACCAGATATGTCTTGAAGAATTTCACTAAGCATTCTTTGACTTAGGTTCCAGAGTTGTATGGATTATGAAATTCACACAATTGAGGATCTTGAAGAAAAAAGTCACTTAGAGAAACAGATCAAGAACAGATGATTGTGTGAGGTGTTTAGAGTGTAGAAGTTGAAGAATAAACACCTTTTGAAGATTTTATGGAAATCATCAAAATCAACAAAGGCAGTAAAAGTACCTTTTAATTACCCTTGACGAAGAACACGATGAACTGAGAGTGTAGATTGGAAGTTCGTCGGTCCAGATCTTCCATGCCCTAACTTGGCAGAGGAAGACAGCTACGGCGGCGGCAGAGTGAAGATATCCATGGACGGCGTGAGTACGATGGCGACGAGGTCGAGGCAGTGAAGCTCTTCCTTAGCTATGACAAGGAAGGTAGAAGCGGCACTAGGGCTTGAGAGCTCGAGCGAGGGGTGTGAGATCGAGCGGGGTAAATGCAGTCTAAGGAGGGCGAGGGATATTTATAGCCAAGGTGAAAAATCACTCGTCCAAGGAAAATGGACGAACATGTCCCTGACTCTTCTCATTCTAGCGACATGTGTCACCCACATACAGTGTGGTGGGGATCGTGTGAGATCGTGGGTGAATAGATAAATCTTATCCTGGGATGTGGAACGGTATGAGCGGCAAAAGCCGACAATTCAGACAAGAAAACTTTAATGTTTTGTTCGCAAATTCTTCAGCTGACAAGGACACAGTGAATATTTTGAACGGGTTTCAAATAGAATGCACGTGAGGAATTTGTGAACAGACTGGGTTGAGTTTAGCATAGAGGGGAAAGGGTCCGATCACATTCACTTAGCAGAAAAGGAAACTTGAAGAATTAGCAATAAGTGAATGTTGTAGAGGACATAAAAATTCAAGTATATATATATAGTCAATGAAGAACAACAACGGAAAGAGTGAAGACAATGCAAAGTTTAAGAAATTGAACAACTGAGGAATTTCAAAATGAAGAAAAACTCAAATTGAAGATTTTCAACTTTGGTTGGTGGCGTAACCCACCGTATAAGAATGATGATTTCAGACACCGCGTACAATTGTCGTAGGGTTCTGAGAATCAAATTCTTCATTAATTTCTTCACACTTAGAGGGTTAGTCTTCATTGATTGAAGAAAAACGTTACTTCGTGTGTTGCACATCTAAGTCATCAATTTGCATAAGTGTTAGGATGTGTGTCCTTTTCAAAGAACATTCGAAGATTCCAAGATACTTAGCTCACACCGCAACTTGCTAAATCTCTTCTCATCCAAGGGCTTTGTGAAGATATCGGCCAGCTGGTCTTTAGTATTTGCGTAGTCGATGGAGATGTCGCCCTTCAACACATGGTCACGAAGAAAATGATGACGAATCTGGATGTGCTTTGTCTTCGAGTGCTGAACTGGGTTGTGAGCAATCTTGATAGCACTCTCATTGTCGCAGTAGAGTGGCACATTCTTCACATTGATGCCATAGTCCTTGAGGGTTTGCTTCATCCATAGCAATTGAGCACAGCAGGATCCAGCAGCAATGTACTCAGCTTCAGCAGTAGAGAGTGATACGCAGTTCTGCTTCTTCGAGGACCAACATACCAAGGATCGTCCAAGGAAATGACATGTGCCTGATGTTGACTTGCGGTCCACCCGATCACCAGCATAGTCAGAGTCAGAATATCCAATGAGATCAAAGGAAGAGCCCTTGGGATACCATAATCCAAGTGTTGGAGTGTGAGCTAGATATCGAAGAATATGCTTCACAGCCTTATGGTGTGATTCCTTCGGTGTAGCTTGAAATCGGGCACACATGCAAACACTAAGCATAATATCCGGCCTAGATGCACATAGGTACAATAAAGAGCCAATCATGGAGCGGTATACCTTTTGATCAAGTCTTTACCATTTTCATCGGTGCATAGATGGCCATTTGTGGGCATAGGGATTTTGACGCCTTTGCAATCTTGCATGCCGAATTTCCTCAACACATCCTTGAGGTATTTCTCCTGAGATATGAATATGCCATTGTTTTGTTGACCAATTTGAAGACCTAAGAAGAATTTCAACTCTCCCATCATAGACATATGATATTCCTCACTCATCATATAGGCAAATTCGTCACTGTAACGTTGGTTAGTACAACCAAAGATAATATCATCAACATATATTTGGCACACGAATAATTCATCATCATATGCTTTGGTGAAAAGAGTTGGGTCAAGTGAACCGGGTTTGTAGCCTTTCTTCATGAGGAATTCCTTCAATGTGTCATACCACGCCCGAGGTGCTTGCTTGAGGCCATAGAGAGCCTTGTTGAGTCTGTAGACGTGATCTGGAAATTTTGGATCCTCAAAACCTGGTGGTTGAGCAACATATACTTCTTCCTCAAGCTTACCATTGAGGAATGCACTTTTCACATCCATTTGATGTAAGATGATATTGTGATGGTTAGCGTAAGCAAGCAATATGCGAATAGCTTCAAGTCTAGCAACAAGTGCAAAAGTTTCATCGAAATCAATTCCTTCAACCTGTGTGTAGCCTTGAGCTACAAGACGAGCCTTATTCCTCAACACAAGTCCATTTTCATCTTGTTTGTTGCGGTAGATCCATTTGGTACCGATGATGTTGTGCTTGCGTGGGTCTGGTCGCTTGAGAAGCTCCCACACATTTTTGAGCTCGAATGGATGCAATTCATCTGGCATGGCTTGGATCCACTCAGATTGCATGAATGCTTCATCAACTTTAGTGGGCTCTATGATAGAGACAAACGCAAAATGCCCACAAAAGTTAGATAAGTGTGAAGCTTTTGAGCATGTGGGAGGACCTGGTGCTTTGATGTCGCCGATAATTTTCTTGATCTACACTTCGTTTGCAACGCGAGGATGTGCAGATTGACAACTTTGCTTAGCCCAGCAATTTCTTCAGGAACATTTTCTTCAGTAGCACCATGTGATATTCTTCACGATCCGGAATGACTTCTTTAGCAGATTCTTCGGTAGGGATGATATCCTCATTAGCTTTGAGCTTGATGGATTCCTCAGGTGACATTTCATCTTTGCGAGCCATTAGTTTCATCGAACTGCAAATCTACAATTTCAACAATCTTGTGATGATTGATGTTGAAGACTCTGTAGGTGTGCGAGTCCTTTCCGTAACCAAGCATGAAACCCTCATGTGCTTTCGGTGCAAATTTAGAGTGATGGTGAGGATCTCTAATCCACCATTTAGCACCGAAGACTTTGTAATAACTTACATCGGGTTTCTTGTCAGTGAGGAGTTCATATGAGGTCTTTTTGAAGAATTTGTGAAGATATACCCTGTTGATGATGTGGCATGTAGTAGTATCAATAGCTTCAGGCCAAAAGCGTTGTGGTGTCTTGTATTCATCAATCATTGTGCGAGCCATTTCAGCAAGGGTTCTGTTCTTGCGCTCCACGACGCCATTCTTCTGAGGAGTATGGGAGCAGATAACTCGTGAGTAATACCAAGTATATCAAGATATTCATCGAGACCAGTGTTCTTGAACTCAGTTCCATTATCACTCCTGATATACTTGATCTTCACACCAAAGTTAGTAGAAGCTCTTGAGGAAAATCGTCTAAAGACTTCCTGCACTTCATTTTTGTAAGTGATGATATGCACCCATGTGTAATGAGAATAATCATCAACTATGACAAAGCCATATAATGATGCAGAACTAGAGAATGTGGCATAATGAGTAGGGCCAAAGAGATCCATATGAAGTAACTGAAAGGGACGAGAAGTGGTCATGATAGTCTTCGAGGGATGCTTGGCTCTGGTGATCTTTCCAGCCTCACAAGCCCCACAAAGATGATCTTTGAGGAATTCCTCGATGCCAATGACATGCTTCTTCTTCGCGAGTGTATGCAAGTTCCTCATCCCAGCATGACCAAGTCGTCGATGCCATAGCCAGCATTCTGAAGCTTTTGCAAGTAGACATGTGGCAGGCTGTGGTCCTGCAGAGAAATCAACAATATACAAGTCTCCTTTCCTAAAGCCTTCGAAGACTTTGGAACTGTCAGATTCCATTAGCACAATGCAATGATATTTGCCAAAGACGACAACCATATCAAGATCACAAAGCATTGAGACAGACGTGAGGTTGAATCCTAAGGACTCGACAAGCATGACTTTGTCCATGTGTCTATCCTTTGAGATCGCAACCTTACCTAGACCCAATACCTTGCTTTTGCCTTTGTCAGCGTAGGTGATATGCTTCAGATGAGATGGTGACAAATCAGTGTCCATCAATAAGTTCCTGTCACCGGTCATCTGATTTGTACATCCATTGTCGAGGACCCGCTCAGTAGCTTTAGGTTGTTCATCCTGCAGATGAATTAGTGCAACTTACGAACCCATATACTTCATCAGTGAATAATATGATATCAATTTCATCAACAGTAACTAATATAGAAGTATGATGACGAGAGAAATGAGTGATTCATTTCTTCATGACTAGCTTGCGTCATTCAAGCACATTCAGGTCTCCATCAAATTCTTCAGACGGTTAGGTTCGTCTGGAGACCTAACACTGCAAAAGAGATTAGTTCTTTTTCTTCACCACCCACATCTGGAGGGGTGGCAAAGAGTCCTCATTCTGTGAGCTCCATAGAAAAAGATGGCATTGAAGCCAGTGTACTTTGTTTCACTGAAGAGTGGTTAGGATGAGCATATGAATAAGCAAAGAAATTCTTCGGGGACTTATGAACATAATGGTTTGAAGAATAATGCACATATTTGTAGCCTTTAGACTTTCCCTGTGAAACAGAAGTGTTAGCATGATGATGTTCATATGAGGATTTTGATCCATGTTAGGAATTTGATCCAGGTGAAGAATTTGGTCCATATGAAGAATTTGATTTGGGGTTCCTTTTCTTCATAGGTGGTGTCATGATGACATTCACCTGAAGATTTTCAAGGCACCTTTTGGGAACCCAGATTTTCTTCATAGGAGGACCATTCCTGCAGTTCGTACAAACATATCGAGCAAATACCTAACCATTCCAATTCTTGAACAATTTATAGTTGGAGTCAAGTAACTCATTAGAGGAATATGAAGAATCAGAAGTAAAGCCAGATAGAGTGCATGGATCTACAGGAGGTCCTTTCGCAGCAACCCATCAGGTTTTGGGATACTGCTCAGGTTTCTAGTAGGTCCCATCAACATTGATTTTCCTCTCAAAGGTAACACCCTCTTTCCTAGGGTTCCTGTTCAAGATCTGCTTTTGAGCACATCACAAAGAGTCTGATGCCCTTTGAGGCTTTTGTATATGCCTGTCACATACAATTCCTTCAGCCCTGCATTATCGTCAGTGATACTTGTGGTATCCTCAGATGAGGAATTTGTGACCACAGAGACAGATGAAGAATTTGCAGCAATAGAAGCATTTGAACATTCAGGTGAAGAATTAGCAGATTCACGCTCAATGCATTTCAGACATGGTGGAATAAATTCTTCCTGAGCGGAACTGATCTGTTGAGCAAGCAATGAATTATTTTCCTTCTGAAGATCTTCATAACTCACTTCTAACTTCTCAAGATCTTGCTTTCTCTGAAGAAATTCATAAGAAAGCTTCTCATGATTAGTTAAGTGAGTGTTATGATGATTTTGAAGGTTGTCAAACCTAGAATGAAGTTTCGGAAGACTATCAGTCAAAGTCTTAGTTCGATTCAATTCCTCACCCAACAAATCATCGCTTTCATCCAGCATGTTTTGAACTTTTTCAAGAGCTCTTTGTTGTTTAGTGGCAAGGGAAGCAAGTTTAGTGTAGCTGGGTCGAAATTCATCACCCGATTCATCATCACTAGATTCGGAAAGGTGGCATTCAGTTACCTTGGCATCCTTTGCCATAAGACACAGTGCAGTGGATGATGAATCTGGGGTGAAAGTCATCTCCTTGAGAGATTCCTTGAAATCCTCAAACTAAGGATCATGACGAGTTTGATGGCTTTCATAGACCTCAGAGAGTCGGTCCCAGATAAGCTTCGCATGGTTGAGATGCATGATGTTCTTGAACTAATTTTGGGACAAATAGGAGTAGATGACATCCTTCGCCGCGAGGTTGAGGAGAGTGTACTTGCAAATATCATCAGCCTCCGCCATCTTGCAAAGATTGCTAAGACCAATCTCAGTGACGGTCCACAATTCGTTGTTCATCGCCATGAGTCGCTTCTTCATCATGTCCTTCCACTTAGGATACTCATGACCGTCCAATATGGGGCAAGTCACTTTCTTCATTCCTGCAGTCGACATAACTAAAACTCCAGGTGGTTAAACCAAAATCACACAGAACAAGGGAGTGCCTTGCTCTGATAACAAATGAAAGTGCGTTAAGTCGACTAGAGGGGGGTGAATAGGCAATTTTTACAAATTCGTAACTGAGGAATTTCAGGGTGAGGAAATTCCTAAGTCATGAACAACTAAAAGCGGAATAAGTGCTCAAGTGTAAGCATAATAGAGTAACAGCATAGTCATCAGGATGATATGAAAAATAAACTTAGAGCACACGTAGCGTAAGCACAGGATAAGCAGGCTGAAGACAGTGTGACTAAAGAAATTCGATTGAGGAAATAGAGAAAGTCTTTAGTCAAAGTCTTCAAACAGAAATGATCAGGTTCATCAAAACATGAATGAGGAAATAAAAGGGTTGATGAAATAGAACCAGTAGGCTTGGTGAAGATAATGATTTGGTAGACCAGTTCCAACTGCTGTGACAGTTGTACGTCTAGTTGGAGCGGCTGAGTATTTACACTCAGGACACACAGTCCCGGACACACAATTATCACCGCATTCTCCTTGAGCTAATATCACACAGACCTCGCCTAACACTTGTGGTAAGTCTTCACAAGTGACTTCCCAACCTTCACAGACTTGGTCATTCGGCAATCCACAATTCCTCTTAGATGCTCAGACCATGACGCCTAACCGTCTGGAGGATACACAGTCCTCAAAGATAACAAGCGCCGGTTCCACACAGGAACAATCTCTTCAGTGATGCTCAATCACTTTGGGTTTGTAGGTGTTTGGGTTTGGGTTTTGGGTTTTCCTCACTTGATGATTTTCGCTCAAAGTCCTTGGAGGATGGGATGCTCTCAATTAACAAGTGTCAGTTTCTCTTGGAGCAGCCAACTAGCTAGTGGTTGTAGGGGGCAGGTATTTATAGCCTAGGGAGCAGCCTGACATGAGAAGACATAAATGCCCTTCAATGATATCACTGTTAGGTGGTAGGATATTTTGGACAACTGGCGCGTAGCACAGCAACGGTCGGATTTGAGGTTCGAATTCCTCAGGGCTATCATGTTCCTCACTGTGTAGGTAATCCGCACAGGCGAATTCCTAACTCCTCAGTCAGAACAAATTCCTCAGAGACTAGAAGATCTTCGTCTCTGTCACTGAAGAAATTGACTGAACTGATATGAGATTTCCAATGGCTTCACTCGAAAGGATTGGGTAGGTGTAGGATTTTGAGATGAGCATCACTTGGAAATCAGTTTCCTTAGTATTACCTTGACCCCCTTTAACAGTACGATGTTTCCTATGAATCAAGAAAGATAAAATGAAACTATGAAAACAAAAGTCTTCATGCTTCATAATCCTCGCATGAATATCCAAGTCTTCAAGATCACACCAATTTCTTCACTTTCAAAGTCTTCAGCTGAAGACATTAATTTTTAGGCACCGACATTCATTGTAACTATCAAACTCCTCATCGACTTATAGAGCTTTTGTACACTCAAAAACATATTAGTCCCTTAACCTATAAGTCTTCAATATACCGAAACCACTAAGGGGCACTAGATGCACTTACAGAGATGCATAACAACGAGAGGGGAGAGTCTTGGGGATATAACTATTAGGCATGACCCGCCCAGGAGGGGCTGGGTCACACCTATGACGAAGCCCACTGAAGACACTTGAGGATGGCGGCTCACTTAAAGGCCCAAGGCCCAGAGGCGACTTTAGGCCTATAGAGATAAACCGCCATGTCTGTATAACTTGTATTGTAAGATAGGAATAGAGACAGACCGAGCCGGGCACTGTTTATAAACCGGCCGGGACTCTGTGAGCCGCTGGGTGTCGACCTTTGTATATAAAGGGATGACCCGGCGGCGGTTAAGGGTAAGCAACATCAGATCGAGAGCTAGGTCAAGCAGATTCGCTCCCTGGTTATCGAGTCATAAGCAATCCCACCCAAAACTGGATCGTAGGCTTTTACCTTCACCGCAAGGGGCCGAACCAGTATAAACCGCGTGTCCTTTGTCCCGTTTAACCCCTTCAAGCTTCCTAGTTGTGATGGCTCCACGACTAAGTCCTTACGCTAGGACATCTGACGTGACAATTCCACGACAGTTGGCACCCACCGTGGGGCCAGCACACAGTGGATTTGAGTTCTTGAAGGGCAGCTTCGAAGGGCTCAAGGGATACGCTATGGGCCAGATGACCAAGGGTCGTCGTGGCAAGCTCTACATCGATGATGTAGGTTGGGGCCCTGACGCCGGCTCAATCGAGTATGAGTACCGGTCCCCTTCGATGGAATCCACATCTTCATCGACAAGATTGGCGAGCCAGGCCCTGAGCCGGACATCTGCACCAGCATCATCGAAACGGCTCAGCGTGCGAGACCCGCCCGGGCTCAACCCGCCACGAGGCGTGCCTTCATGGGATGCATCCATGGAGGGGAATTTTCTGAAGGATCTATTTCCGGCGGCGAGATGGCCATCTACTCGGACGGTGTGTCGTCCACAGGTGAGACGGATTCGTTCTATCAACTGCAAGACGGCAGGCTTGGGGGTTGTTTCGATGGCAGCAGTATTCCGGACCCCTTTGAGCCGCCGAGCAGAGTCGGAATCTTCATGGCAGGTACCCAACCTGCGTTAAATTCATCAACTACGGCGGCAATGACCTCCGGGACAGCAGCAGCCGGGGCAGGAGGCCCTGTGCGCTCGCCGGCTCAGGTGTTGATGGATCTCATGGACAAGTTAACGACCCTCTTAACCGCTGTGGTCAACCCGGCGGATCAGGCTCAACATGATGCGGAGGTGGCACAGTTGAAGCTTGATATAGCACAAGCTAAAGAAGACCTGGCGGCGGAAGACGTCGGGATGACCGCTGAGCGGGCGGGGCTCTGGATGCCCGAGCACAGCAGATTCAGTCACAGGCTTTCCAACTCACGATGGAGCAGAACGCATCAAATGAGGTTATGAGGAGAAGGTACCAGACGGCTCAATCTCGTCTGCCTCCAGTTTATGATCCTAGGAACCTTTTCTAGACACCCGGAGTAGGACCCAGTAACCCACCGGGAGTAAACCGAGTCCCAGTACCCGAGATCAACATGCCGATTCAGCCACAGGTTATGGGACCCCCACGTATGAGTGCTGCTCCGCCTCCTTATGTGTCGACACCGCCGGGTCATTATTCTAACCCGCTGGAGAACATGATCGCGGCGGCAGCACAACTGGTGGCTCTCCCAGCTGATGGTGATTCACCAACGGCGATTGAAACACGAAGGGTCAGAGCTCTTCTTCAGACAGCCTTAGCACAGCAGGAGGCATACTCTTATAGTATAGACAGTATTCATTCAACCCCACGTCCGAGCCGGAGCAAGAGTTATAGCAGGCACTTAGATTCACCGGTTGTTTCAAGCAATGCCTAGCACTGCGATCAGCCGCGCGGGTACGACCCGACTCAGGGTGGGGCTCCTAATGTGCATAATCAGGACAGAGTGCGTCCGCAAATTGAGCAGGCGGCTCAGCAGGCAGCACAGCTGGCGGCTCAACAGGCAGCAGAAATAGCAGCTCAACAGGCGGCTCAGCAGCCCCTACCGGTTTATCCGACGATGTCAGTTGAGGCAGGTGTGGTCACCAGGATTGGGGGTGTACCTTGTTTGGTGCAGGCTCCGCGTAATGAGCGTTTGCCCAAGGATTTTAAGGGGCCTCGTAAGGTACCTAATTACATGGCCGATTTACAGCCTGGGGTGTGGATTGAAAGTTATGAGATGGCCATGGAGTTACTGGAAGTTAGTGAGGCTGCAATGGCCAAGTACTTCACCATGATGCTAGATGGAACGACTCATAATTGGTTGAAGGCGTTGCCGCCTAATTCCGTTAGTTTGTGGGCAGAATTAAAGGAGAAGTTTATCCAGAACTTTAAAGATACATGTAAGCAGCCCATGTCGATTGTGGATTTGACTAGTTGCAAGCAACAGGAGGGTGAGTCCATGACCCATTGGGTGCACCGGGTCAAGGAAACAATACATTCCTCTGTAAGATGGATGCCAGCTCTGCAGTATTAATGTTAGAGCAAAATTGCCATTTTGAGCCTCTGAAGATGAAGTTGGGGCGACTCAAGTGCGAGTGTTCTGACATGGGCCAGGTGATGGCGGCTCTCATCAAATATGCTGACTCTGATAGTACCAAGGATCCCAAGTCTGACAATGAGAAGGCAGGGAAGGGAAAGAAGAGCAGCAACGCTAAAGGCCCTCAGCCTAACCCGACAAATCAAGGCGGCAATAATAAACGTAAAGTGGATGGTAGCTCAGAGTTTTTGGCTAACACCAATGCACAGGGCAAAAATCAATGGCGTAATGGGAGGCCATCTCCTCGATCTGGCAGCTCAGGTCCTACTCTTGAACAATTGTTAAATGAACCCTGCCCGAAGCATGGCACTGAAGAGAAGCCGACTACTCACATGTGGAAGGATTGCACTATCATGAAGGCTTTCAAGAATTCCAACATATTCAATGGTAATCACGGGCCGGACGGCGGTTCAGGAGGTGGCGGCTTTCATGGCCCGAACAATGGAAGTGGTGGTTCTGGTTCCGGCTTTCAGGCCACCAGAATGATCAAGGAAATTTCAGTCAAGGTGGACATGGCGGATACAATCAACAATCTGACCAGGGGGGGTCAGCAGCAGCAGCAGCAGCAGTCTGGCTATCAGAGTCATCCAAAGCAATTGAACAGCGGGCAGTATCATGTTTTCACCACAAGTTTATGTAAGCGGGACCAGAAGCTTCACAAGAGGACAGTGAACGCCATTGAGCCGGCAGTTCATCGATACTTGCGATGGTCTGAGCAGCCTATTACATGGAGTCGAGAGGATCACCCGCCCCAGGTTGACAATCCGGGTCACTTGTCTTTGGTGGTAGCACCTCAAGTTGGGGGGTACAAGTTCACTAAGGTACTCATGGGTGGAGGCAGCAGCATCAATATCCTTTATTATGAGACCTTCTGTCGTATGGGGCTAACAGATAAAAATCTTAAGCAGTCCAATACTGTTTTTCACGGTGTAGTTCCTGGTAAGTCGGCATACCCAGTGGGCAAGATTGAGCTGGAGGTAGCCTTTGGAGATGAGTATGATTCCAGGGCCGAGAAATTAACTTTTGAGGTGGTCAAGATCAGGAGCTCGTATCATGCTCTGATTGGGCGACCGGCTTACGCCAAGTTATGGCACGACTGTGTTATGTTTATCTGCAGCTGAAGATGCCGGGTCATAAAGGGGCCATTACGGTTCATGGCAGTCGAAAGGTGGCTCTAGAGTGTGAGGAAGGCGACACGGCTTATGCCGAGTCGGTCTGTGCTGCAGAAGAGTTAAAGTATTATAAGGACAATGTTGACCCGGCAGACATGACGTCCTTGAAGAAGCCCACCACAGAGCATGAACCGGAGATGAAGTTTAAATCGGCTGAGGACACCAAGATGGTTGACTTTGTTCCTGGTGATTCATCTAAACAGTTTAGTATCAGTGCCAATCTGGATCCCAAATAGGATAGCGCGCTCATCGAGTTCATTCGTGAGAATCGGGACATCTTTGCATGGAAGCCTTCTAACATGCCAGGTGTACCGAGAGAACTCGCTGAACACACTCTCAATAATGATCCTAAGTATAAGCCGGTCAAGCAGTTTCTTCGGTGGTTTAACGAGGAGAGGCACAAGGCCATTGGTGAGGAGGTGGCCTGGCTCTTGGCAGCCGGGTTCATTATTGACGTATTTCATCCTGAATGGTTGGCTAACCTGGTGCTAGTGCTCAAGAAGAATGACACTTGGCGTATGTGTGTGGATTACACGGACTTGAACAAGGCTTGTCCGGCTAATCCCTTTGGTCTCCCGCGTATTGATCAAATCATTGATGCTATAGCGGGATGTGAGAGTTTGAGTTTTTTGGATGCTTATTCTGGATATCATCAGATCAAGATGGCAGTTAAGGACCAGGAGAAGACGGCTTTCATTACTCCCTTTGGAGTCTTCTGCTATGTTTCTATGCCTTTTGGGCTCAAGAGTGCCCAGGCGACTTATCAGCGTTGTGTGCAGAATTGCCTTCATACTCAGATTGGCTGCAATGTGCATGCTTATGTGGATGATATTGTGGTGAAGTCCAGAGAAAAAGAAACATTGATAGATGATCTCAAGGAGACCTTTGATAACCTTCGGGTCTACAATATGATGCTTAACCCGACAAAGTGTGTCTTTGGTGTGCCAGTGATACGTCTCCAACGTATCTATAATTTTTTATTGTTCCATGCTATTATATTACCCGTTTTGGATGTTTATGGGCTTTATTTTACACATTTATATCATTTTTGGGACTAACCTACTAACCAAAGGCCCAGCCCGTATTGCTGTTTTTTGCCTATTTCAGTATTTTGAAGAAAAGGAATATCAAACGGAGTCCAAACGGAATGAAACCTTTGGGAGCGTGATTTTTGGAACGAACGTGATCCAAAGGACTTGGAGTGCAAGTCAAGAAGCAGCCGAGGCCTCCACAAGATAGGAGCCCCCCCCCCCCCCGTATAGGGCGCACCCCTTGTCTCGTGGGCCCCTCGGGTGTCCACCGACGTACTTCTTCCTCCTATATAAGCCTACGTACCCCAAAAACATCTAGGGAGCACCCGAAACACAATTTCCACTGCCATAACCTTATGTATCCACGAGATCTCATCTTGGAGCCTTCGCCGACACTCTGCCGGAGGGGGAATCGACCACGGAGGGCTTCTACATCAACACCATAGGCCTTCCGATGAGTTGTGAGTAGTTTACCACAGACCTACGGGTCCATAGTTATTAGCTAGATGGATTCTTCTCTCTTTTTGGATCTCAATACAATGTTCTCCCCCTCTCTTGTGGAGATCTATTTGATGTAATCTCTTTTTGCGGTGTGTTTGTCGAGATCCAATGAATTGTGGGTTTATGATCAAGTTTATCTATGAATAAATTTGAATCTTCTCTGAATTCTTTTATGTATGATTGAGTTATCTTTGCAAGTCTCTTCGAATTATCAGTTTGGTTTGGCCTACTAGATTGATCTTTCTTGCCATAGGAGAAGTGCTTAGCTTTGGGTTCAATCTTGCGGTGTCCTTACCCAGTGACAGAAAGGGTTGCAAGGCACGTATTGTATTGTTGCCATCGAGGATAAAAAGATGGGGTTTATATCATATTGCTTGAGTTTATCCCTCTACATCATGTCATCTTTCTTAATGCGTTACTCTGTTCTTTGTGAACTTAATACTCTAGATGCAGGCAGGAGTCAGTCGATGTGTGGAGTAATAGTAGGAGATGCAGGCAGGAGTCGGTCTACTTGTTGCGGACGTGATGCCTATATACATGATCATGCCTAGATAATCTCATAATTATTCGCTTTTCTATCAATTGCTCGACAGTAATTTGTTCACCGACCGTAATACTTATGCTATCTCGAGAGAAGCCTCTAGTGAAACTTATGGCCCACGGGTCCATCTCTTATCATATTTGCTTCCAATCTACTTTTATTTGCATCTTTACTTTTTGCATCTATATTATAAAATACCAAAAATATATTTATCTTATCACACTATCTCTATCAGATCTCACTTTCGCAAGTGGCCGTGAAGGGATTGACAACCCCTTTATTGCGTTGGTTGCGAGTTCTTTGTTTGTTTGTGTAGGTTCGTGGGACTTGTTGAGGAGCCTCCTACTGGATTGATACCTTGGTTCTCAAAAACTGAGGGAAATACTTACGCTACTCTACTGCATCACCCTTTCCTCTTCAAGGAAAACCAACGCAAGCTCAAGACGTAGCAAGAAGGATTTCTGGCGCCGTTGTCGAGGAGGTCTTCGCTCAAGTAAAGACATACCAAGTACCCATCACAAACTCATCTCCCTCGCATTTACATTATTTGCCATTTGCCTCTCGTTTTCCTCTCCCCCACTTCACCCTTGACGTTTTATTTGCCCTCTCTTTCCCAATCTTATTCTCCTCTCTTTTCGCTTGCCCTTTTTTGTTTGCTTGTGTGTTGGATTACTTGTCGCCATGGCGCAAGATAATACCAAATTGTGTGATTTCTCGAATACCAACAATGATGATTTCCTTAGTACTCCAATTGCTCCTCTTAATGATGTTGAGTCTTGTGAAATCAATACTGCTTTGCTGAATCTTGTTATGAAAGATCAATTCGCCGGCCTTCCTAGTGAAGGTGCCGCTACTCATCTAAACAACTTTGTTGATTTGTGTGATATGCAAAAGAAGAAATATACGGATAACAATATTGTCAAATTGAAGTTATTTCCGTTTTCACTTACAGATCATGCTAAAGTTTGGTTTTTGTCTTTGCCTAAAAATAGTATTGATTCTTGGAACAAGTGCAAAGATGCTTTTATCTCTAAGTATTTTCCTCCTACTAAAATTATCACTCTTAGGAACGATATTATGAATTTTAAACAACTTGATCATGAGCATGTTGCCCAATCTTGGGAAAGAATGAAATTGATGATTTGCAATTGCCCTACTCGTGGTTTGAATTTATGGATGATCATACAAAAATTTTATGCCGGTTTGAATTTTGCTTCTATAAATCTCTTAGATTCGGCCGCGGGAGGCACGTTTATGGAAATCACGTTAGTATATGCTACAAAACTTCTTGATAATATTATGGCTAATTATTCTCAATGGCACACCGAAAGATCTTCTAGTAAAAAAGTGCATGCTATAGAAGAAATCAATGTTTTGAGTGGAAAGATGGATGAACTTATGAAGTTGTTTGCTACTAAAAATACTCCTCTTGATCGTAATGATATGCCTTTGTCTACTTTGATTGAGAATAATAATGATTCTATGGATGTGAATTTCGTTGGTAGGAATAGTTTTGGAAACAATGCTTATAGAGGAAACTTTAATGCTAGACCGTTCCCTAGTAATTCCTCTAATAATTATGGAAATTCCTACAACAATTTTTATGGAAATTTTAATAAGATGCCCTCTGATTTTGAGAATAGTGTGAAAGAATTTATGATTTCTCAAAAGAATTTTAATGCTTTGCTTGAAGAAAAATTGCTCAAAGTTGATGATTTGGCTAGGAATGTTGATAGACTTTCGCTTGATGTTGATTCTCTTAAAATTAGATCTTCTTATCCTAAGCATGATATCAATGAGTCTCTCAAAGCAATGAGAATTTCCATTCATGCGTGTAAGGAAAGAACCACTAGATTGCGTGCTAAAAAAGATAGCTTTATAAAAGCGTGTTCTTCTAGTTTACATGAAAATAATGATGAAGATCTTAAAGTTATTGATGTGTCTCCTATTAGATCTATGTTTTGCAATATGAATCTTGATAATTATGAGACTGATGGTGAGTCAACTTTACCTAGAAGGCGTCCCAAGAATTCGGAGATTTTAGGTCTTGATGCTAAATTTGGTAAAAGTGGGATTGGAGAGGTCATGACTTTAAATAGTATTGAACCCACTATCTCAGATTTCAAGGAATTTGATTATGATAATTGTTCTTTAGAAGGTTGTATTTCCTTGTTGCAATCCGTTGTTAATTCTCCTCATGCTTATAGTCAAAATAAAACTTTTACCAAACATATCGTTGATGCCTTGTTGCAATCTTATGATGAAAAACTTAAGTTGGAAGTTTCTATACCTAGAAAACTTACTGATGAGTGGGAACCTACTATAAAAATTAAAATTAAAGATCATGAGTGTTTTGGTTTGTGTGATTTGGGTGCTAGTGTTTCCACGATTCTAAAAACTTTATGTGATATTCTAGGTTTCCATGATCTTGATGATTGCTGTTTAAATTTGCACCTTGCGGATTCTACCGTTAAAAAGCCAATGGTAAGGATCAATGATGTCCTTATTGTTGCAAATAGAAATTTGGTGCCCGTGGATTTATTGTTCTTTATATAGATTGCAATCTTTCTTGCCCCATTATTCTCGGTAGACCTTTCCTTAGAACGATTGGCGCAATTATTGATATGAAGGAAGGGAATATTAGATTCAAATTTCCATTAAATAAAGGCATGGAGCACTTTCCAAGAATGAAATTCAAATTACCTTATGAATCTATCATGCGGGCTACTTATGAATCAAGTGCCAAAGATGGCACTACTTAGATCTATCTTCGCTTTTATGCCTAGCTAGGGGCGCTAAACGATATAGCTAGTTGGGAGGCAACCCAATTTTCTTTGTGTTTTTTGTTTTAGTTCCTATTTAGTAATAATTTGTTGCTTCTACTTTCTGTTTAGATGTGTTTTTAGCTTTTAATTAGTGTTTGTGCCAAGTAGAACCTATAGGATAAACTATGATGATAGTTGATTTGACTCTGCTGAAAAACAGAAACTTTGCGCTCACGAGAAAAAATTCAATAAATCACAGAAACGTGCTTTTGCATTCATTCTTTTTGCTGGTGATTAAAAAACAAATTCTCCAGTATGTCCTAGTTTGGTAGGTTTTTTAGAGTTCCAGAAGTTTGCGTTAGTTACAGATTTCTACAAATTGTTCTATTTTTGATAGATTCTGTTTTTCGTGTGTTGTTTGCTTATTTTGATGCATCTATGGCTAGTAAAATAGTTTATAAACCATAGAGAAGTTGGAATACAGTAAGTTTAACACCAAAATAAATAAATAATGAGTTCATTACAGTACCTTATGTGGTGGTTTTGTTTTCTTTCACTAACGGAGCTTATAAGATTTCCTGTTCAGTTTTGTGTTGTGAAGTTTTCAAGTTTTGGGTAAAGCTTTTATGGACTATGGGATAAGGAGCGGCAAGAGCCTAAGCTTGGGGATGCCCAAGGCACCCCAATATATTCAAGAATAGCCAAAAGCCTAAGCTTGGGGATGCCCCGGGAAGGCATCCCCTCTTTTGTCTTTGTTCATTGGTAACTTTACTTGGAGCTATATTTTTATTCGCCACATGATATGTATTTTGCTTGGAGCATCGTGTATTATATTAGTCTTTGCTTTTTAGTTTACCACAATCATCCTTGCTGTACACACCTTTTGGGAGAAGCCTATTTTATTAGAATTTGCTAGAATACTCTATGTGCTTCACTTATATCTTTTTGAGCTTGATAGTTTTTGCTCTAGTGCTTCACTTATATCTTTTAGAGCACGGTGGTGATTTATTTTGTAGAAATTGCTAGTCTCTCATGCTTCACATATATATTTTTGAGAGTCTTTTAGAACAGAATGGTATTTTCTATGGTTATAATTTGGTCCTAGAATGGTAGGCATCCAAGTTGGGTATAATAAAAACTATCATAGGACGTGAATTGGATGCTATGATCAATTTGATACTTGATAATTGTTTTGAGATAGGAGGTAGTGATATTAAAATCATGCTAGTTGGGTGATTATGAATTTAAAGAATGCTTGTGTTGAAGTTAGCAAGTCCCATAGCATGCACATATGGTTAAAGTTGTGTAACAAATTTGAAGCATGAAGTGTACCTGGCTTGTGCATCCTTATGAGTGGCGGTCGGAGACGAGTGATGGTCTCTTCCTACCAATCTATCCCCATAGGAGCATGCACGTAGTGCTTGATTTTTGATGAATTCTAAATTTTTGTAATAAGTATATGAGTTCTTTTGACTAATGTTGAGTCCATGGATTATACGCACTTTTACCCTTCCACCATTGCTAGCCTCTTCGGTACCGTGCATTGCCCTTTCTCACCTTGAGAGTTAGTGCAAACTTCACCGGTGCATCCAAACCCCGTGATATGATACGCTCTATCACACATAAACCTCCTTATATCTTCCTCAAAATAGCCACCATACCTACTTATTATGGCATTTCCATAGCCGTTCCGAGATATATTTCCATGCAACTTTCCACCGTTTCGTTTATCATCATCATGACATACATTACTTTTGTCATATTGCCATTGCATGATCATGTGGTTGACATCGTATTTGTGGCAAAGCCACCATGCATTATTTTTCATACATGCCACTTGCCACGCGTGCCAGACCCGGACCAAGTCGATGCCATTTAACCCGTTCCCTAGAAGAGCTTTTATTTTGGCCAAAGTGGGGGTGAGCGTTTTGCGTTCGGCGGGTGATATCTTGTCAGGCAGTGGGTGATTGGAATCCAAACGCAAGGCGCAAAAACTAGGCAAAGGATTTTCATCAGCCGGGGAAGTGTCTTGGCAATAAAACCACGTTTGATTCTAGTCCTTAGGATGGCTCGGCGGATTGGCATAAGGAAAAATGACGTCTCTCCGACACTGTATTGAGACGCCGCCAAGTTCCAAGGTCTGCCCACTGGCATATTAATTTTGGTGGTTCAAGTAAAATAAGTCTCTGAAGAGTAGCAGGTTGGGTTCTTCTCCAAGATACACCTCGCTGAACACTTGAAAATTGCAGATATTAGACACGGAATTGGGTCCGATGTCTTGACGGCAAAGATCGAAGAAGTGCAGGACGTCTCTAAAGAATTTTGAGCCGGGTGGTGAGAAACCCCGGTTCATATGATCCGTGAAAACAATCACCTCCCCTTCCTTGGGTTGAGGTCTCTCTTCTGTCGGGTCAGGGGCACGGTACGACATGACATCCCTTTTTGGCAGATAACCAACTTTAACAAAGTCTTCGAGAGTCTGCTCGGTGACGATGGACGGGACCTAGTTGCATGAGGTGCTTGTCTTAGGTGCCATGGCGATGGAAGCCTAGGAAAGGATAAAATTTCCGGTTCAAATTTAAGCTGGAGGAAATTTCAATATTCAAGATGGCGGCTTATCTAGGGGCCTAATGGTATGAGGATAATCATGACAGATTATTTAAATTTCCATACATCATTGACAGTTTAGTTATTTAAGCCACCATGGGCGGTCAAGATTATCAACTAAAGCATTATCTTTTGAGCCGGTGATAAAAGTTGCCATGGCTAGGGGGATCTAACAGATACAGTTTTTTTGCCTAAGTGTGGCATAAACAAGTATCTCAAGTTGCAGCTACTATTTTGGATCAAACGGCTGTTCAGAAAGAAAATATTCTAGACCTAAAAACAGAGTACAGATGAGTTCATCAGTTCTAAGAAGGCCTGTTTGCAATATAATGGGATCTGCTGATATCAAAAATGAGTGTGAAAAAGCTATCACATAAGTTTTATACTGTTCTTGGATCAGAGGAGGCTGCAGTGTTAGAACTACAAAGAACCGAGATGAATAGCAAAGAACACAGGAAGAACCTACGAACCCTAATGCAGATCTGGAGTAGGGGAAGAAGAAAGCTTACGGCTGCAGGGTTGCTGTGGAGGTTCGCCGCCGTTCTCTAGACAGATTTAGGTCGATGCAGCGGCCAAGGTCGACGAAGACAAGGTGCACGGCAACGGCGGAGCTCGAGCAGCAGTAGGGTGCGTGAGGAAGAAGATGCGGAAAGGGGAAGAATGCGGAAGGACCTGGTCGGGTCTATTTATAAGGAAAAACTGATGGGTGGGCGTGAAAAACGAGGAGGCCAAAGGCATAAGTTGTCCAACTACAAGGACGCCTCGATTTTCGGGATCATCTTTAAGATAAGGATCCGTTGAGATATAATGGACAAAGCATAAGTTGATGACAGATGATGTCACGGCGGGTTATCCCAAATCCATAGGATGATGTCACGGCGGGTTAAGTTCTCGCATAAAGAGGAAGCAGAAGATTTTATCTTAAGTGTTGAAGATTGACATGAACCAGTTCAAATCAATGTGGGGCCTAATGTTGGGGATATAACAGTTAGGCATGACCCGCCTAGGAGGGGCCGGGTCACACCTATGACGAAGCCCACTGAAGACACTTGAGGATGGCGGCTCACTTAAAGGCCCAAGGCCCAGAGGCCACTTTAGGCCTGTAGAGATAAACCGCCATGTATGTATAACTTGTATTGTAAGACAGGAATAGAGAGAGACCGAGCTGGACACTATTTATAAACCGGCCGGGACTCTATGAGCCGCTGGGCGTCGACCTCTGTATATAAAGGGATGACCCAGCGGTGGTTAAGGGTAAGCAACATCAGATCGAGAACTAGGTTAAGCGGATTCGCTCCCTGGTTATCAAGTCATAAGCAATCCCACCCAAAACTGGATCATAGGCTTTTACCTTCACCGCAAGGGGCCGAACCAGTATAAACCGCGTGTCCTTTGTCCCGTTTAACCCCTTTAAGCTTCCTAGTTGCGATGGCTTCACGACTAAGTCCTTATGCTAGGACATGTGACGTGACAATTCCATGATAAGACATTCATTTTTAGGGGTCGACATTCATTGTAACTATCAAACTCCTCATCGACTTATAGAGCCTGTGTACACTCAAAAACATATTAGTCCCTTAACCTATAAGTCTTCAATACACCAAAACCACTAAGGGGCACTAGATGCACTTACTGAGATGCACAACAACGAGAGGGGAGAGTGTGTCCATGTACCCTCGTAGACCGAAAGCGGGAGCATTTCAATAACGCGGTTGATGTAGTCGAACGTCTTCGCGATCCAACCGATCCAAGTACCGAACGTACGGCACCTCCATGTTCAGCACACGTTTAGCTCAATGGCATTCCTCTTGCTCTCGATCCATTTGAGGACGAGGGTGAGTTCCGTCAGCACGACAACGTGGTGATGGTGATGATGATGCTACCAACGCAGGGCTTCGCCTAAGCACTACAATGATATGACCGAGGTGTGTAACTGTGGAGGGGGCACCGCACACGGCTAAAAGATTAACTTGTGTCTCTATGGGGTGCCCCTGGCCACGTATATAAAGGAGGGGAGGGAAGAGGTGGCCGACCCAAGGGGGCACGCCAGGTATGGGGAATCCTACTAGAACTCCCCAGTCCAAGTAGGATTCCCCTCCTCTTTCCTATTCCTAGTAGGAGAAGGAGGGAAGGAGGAGGAGGAGAGAAGGAAAGGGGGGCCGCCCCCCAACCCTAGACCAATTTGGTTTGGTCTAGGGGGGGCGCCACTCCTTGGCCTGCCTCCTCTCTTCCACCACTAGGCCCATGAGGCCCAATAACTTCCCGGGGAGGGTTCCGGTAACCCCCGGTACTCTGAAACTTATCCGAAACGACCCGAACCATTCCAGTGTCTGAATGTAGCCTTCCAATATATGAATCTGTATGTCTCGACCATTTCGAGACTCCTTGTCATGTACGTGATCTCATCCAGGACTCTGAACAAACTTCGTTCATCAAAAACACATAACTCATAATACATGTCGTCATCGAATGTTAAGCGTGCGGACCCTGCGGGTTCGAGAACTATGTAGACATGACCAAGACACATCTCCGGTCAATAACCAATAGAGGAACATGGATGCTCATATTGGCTCCTACATATTCTACGAAGATCTTTATCAGTCAAACCGCATAAAAACATACGTTGTTCCCTTTGTCATCGATATATTACTTGCCCGAGATTCGATCGTCGGTATCATCATACCTAGTTCAATCTCGTTACCGGCGAGTATCTTTACTCATTCCGTAATACTTCATCCCACAACTAACTCATTAGTCACAATGCTTGCAAGGCTTATAGTGATGAGCATTACCGAGAGGGCCCAGAGATACCTCTCCGAAACACGGAGTGAAAAATCCTAATCTCGATATATGCCAACCCAACATACACCTTCGGAGACACTTATAGAGCATCTTTATAATCATCCATTTATGTTGTGATGTTTGATAGCACACAAGGTGTTCCTCCGGTATCCGGGAGTTGCATAATCTCATAGTCTGAGGAACATGTATAAGTCATGAAGAAAGCAGTAGCAATGAAACTATAATGATCATAATGCTAAGCTAATGGATGGGTCATGTCCATCACATCATTCTCCTAATGATGTGATCTCGTTCATCAAATGACAACACATGTCTATGGTTAGGAAACACAACCATCTTTGATTAATGAACTAGTCAAGTAGAGGCATACTAGGGACACTATGTTCTGTCTATGTATTCACACATGTACTAAGTTTTCGATTAATACAATTCTAGCATGAACAATAAACATTTATCATGAAATAAGGAAATAAATAATAACTTTATTATTTCCTCTAGGGCATATTTCCTTCTGAAAGGATTGAGAAGAGGGGTCAAGAGGGGGGTGAATAGACACTCAACACACAAAGTTGGCAGCTTTTAATTTCTTTGAGTTGGAGTGGAGTTTTGGCACAAGTTTAACCATTCACAATATAAATCAAGCAAGCATGCAAAGAGTATATGAGCAGCAGAAAGTAAAGCATGCAACTTGCAAGAAAGTAAGGGAATGGGATTGGAGTGTGCAAACATAATTTGGAGACACAGAGATTTTTTATCCGTGGTTCCGATAGGTGCTGCTATCGTACATCCACGTTGATGGAGACTTCAACCCACGAAGGGTAACAGTTGCACGAGTCCACGGAGGGCTCCACCCATGAAGGGTCCACGAAGAAGCAACCTTGTATATCCCACCATGGTCGTCGCCCATGAAGGACTTGCCTCACTCGGGTAGATCTTCAGGAAGTAGGCGATCTCCTTGCCCTTACAAACTCCTTGGTTCAACTCCATAATCTTGACGAAGCCTCCCAAGTGACACCTAACCAATCTAGGAGACACCACTCTCCAAAAGGTAATAGATGGTGTGTTGATGATGAACTCCTTGCTCTTGTGCTTCAAATGATAGTCTCCCCAACACTCAACTCTCTCTCACAGGATATGGATTTGGTGGAAAGAAGATTTGAGTGGAAAGCAACTTGGGGAAGGCTAGAGATCAAGATTTATGTTGTAGGAATTGAAGATATTGATCTCAACACAAGTGTAGATGGTTCTCTATTAGAAAATGGATATTGGAAGTGTAGGCATGTTCTGATGGCTCTCTCCACAAATGAAGAGTGGGTGGAGGGGTATATATAGCATCCACACAAAATCTAACAGTTACACACAACTTACCAAACTCGGTGGGACCGAATCGTTAAACTCGGTCAGACCGATTTAGTTCATAATGTGACCGTTAGGCATTTCGGTGGGACCGACATGTCAACTCAGTGGGACCGATATCATTAGGGTTAGGGCATAACGTAATCTCGGTGAGACCGATTACACAAACTCGATGAGACCGATTTTGGTAATAAGCTAACCAGAGAGTTGGTCAGGCAAACTCGGTGGGACTGATTCGCTCATCTCGGTGAGACCGAAATGTTACGTAAGGGAAACAGAGAGTTTGCATTCCAATCTCGGTGTGACCGATCTGTTCATCTCGGTTTGACCGAAACGTCAAGAAGGGAAACAGAGAGATTACAATCCCATCTCGGTGAGATCGAGATCCCTATCGGTGATACCGAAAAGACTAGGGTTTCTGGCAGTGGCTATGTCAACTAAACTCGATGGCGCCGGATAGAAAGTTTCGGTAGGGCCGAGTTTGAATTTTGCTTTGGGACATGTGTGGATGTCATAAAGTGGTTGAGGGCTTTGGAGCATATCACTAAGCACTTTGAGCAAGCAAGCCATTAAGCAACACCTCGTACCCTCTTAATAGTATTGGCTTTCCTATTGACTCAATGTGATCTTGGATCACTGAAAGTAAAATGGAGTCTTGTGCTTTGATCTTGAGCCAATCCTTTTGTCCTTAGCATTTTTGAAGGGGTTCCACATCCTCTAGTCTATGTCACTCCATTGTTGAACTTATCTGAAATTTTGAGCGAGTGATTCTCCCGGTTTGTATATCATTGTAGATTTGCTCGAGAGGATGGTCTCTGGCAACTCTTGCCCGAACTCGTGAGAGATTTTTCTTTGATCGGGATGGAACATCTTCTTCATCATCTTGTTCTTCTTCTTGGCCTTCATCGTTGTTGACGTTGTCGTTCTCCTGTCGTGTGGCGAAGGAGGTTGATGCGGTTCATCTTGGTGTAATTCCTTGTTTTCTTCATCTTGGTGTGTCCCGCTTGTGGATGCTTCCATATCAATTCTTGGTTCACCTTGTCGTGAGGTAGAAGCTTCCGCTTGGACGGACGAGGAACTCTCCTTCACCTTCGTTGGACAAACCTTGCCAATAGACAAGTCTTGGATTGCTTCTGAATGATCTTTATCTCCTACATCAATTGGCAATTGCTCTACTTGCGAGCTGTTAGATTCATCAAACTTCACATCTACCGTTTCTTCAACCTTTCGGGTGAAATTGTTGTAGATATGGTAAGTGTGAGAGTTTGAGCCATAACCAAGTAGGAATCCCTCATGAGATTTAGGAGCAAATTTAGAACGACGATGATTATCAAGAATGTAGCACTTTGAGCTGAATACTCGAAAGTATCCAACTTGGGGTTTGTTACCAGTGAGAAGCTCGTATGCCGTCTTGTCGAGTAGCTTGTGAAGATACAAGCGATTTGTTGCATGACAAGCTGTCTCAACCGCTTCCGCCCAAAAGTGCTCTGGCGTCTTGTACTCATCAAGCATCATTCTCGCCATTTCGATGAGCGTCCAGTTCTTCCTCTGAACAACTCCATTTTGTTGAGGTGTGTACGTAGCTGAGAACTCATGTGAAATCCCTTCTTCTTCAAGAAAGGTGTCCACATTTGTGTTCTTGAACTCCGTTTCGTTGTCGCTGCGAACCTTCTTGATCTTCACTTCAAATTGATTTTGGGCCTTCCTAGCGAAGTTTTTGAAGATCTTTTGGACTTGTGATTTATCATCAAGAAAGAACACCCACATGAATATTGAAAAATCATCAACTATAACAAGACCAAAAGAGTTTCCACCGAGACTTTTGTAAGCGTTGGGACCAAAGAGATCCATGTGAAGTAGCTCGAGCGGTCTCCGTGTGGTCATGATGTTCTTCACAGGATGGCTTCCTCCAACCTGTTTACCTTCTTGACAAGAACCACAAAGTCTATCCTTATCAAATATGACATCTTTAACTCCAAGGATATGATCACCTTTAATAAGCTTGTCAAGGTTTCGCATGCCCACATGACCTAACCGTCTATGCCACAACCAGCCTTTAGAAGATTTAGCAATTAAGCAAGTTTTAGGTTGAGCCTTTTTAGTGAAATCAACAATGTAAAGATCACCTCTACGTATACTGGTAAAGACCATTTTATGATTATCTGTTTGAAACACTTGGCAATCTACTTCACTAAATAGGACATTGAAACCAAAATCAGCAAGTCTAGAGACTGAAAGTAAATTGTAGCCAAGAGATTCAATGAGCATGACATTTTGTATGGAGCTACCATGTGAGATGGCCACCTTACCGAAGCCAACCACCTTACCCTTTGAGTTATCACCAAAAGTGACATACTTTCGAGGGCCGTTGTTTTCAGCAAGCTCACCAAACATATCTTTATCTCTGGTCATGTGATTGGTACATCCACTATCAAGTACCCATTCCTTTCCTCCTGCCATGTATCCGCGGAGATTTGCCATAAGACCAAAATGTCTCATTGCATCATCAAGATCAAAGTCATCACCATCATCCTCATCATAGTATCCATGTTCAACATCGTCATGTGGTGGATCAATTCCTAGAGAGGGTGATACATTAGACAAATGATTTTGACAATAGTCATCTTTATGAATTATAATAGCTTTGGAGATAATATCACTAATAATTCCAACCTCTCCTTTGGCCCGCATAAGATTTGTAAGCTCAAATAGACAATCACCAAACTTAGGATCATTGGAATTCATCTTACCCAAGGCAATAGACTTATGGAGAATTTCATCTAGATTTTGCAAGGAATAATTTGGAAATAGTTCCTCAAGAAATTTCCATATGGTGTAGGCACATTCAAGAGTAGGCAAGCAACCAATCAAGTTTCTAGGCAAGCCTCTAGTGATAAGATTAACAATTCTAAGATTGCGAATCATGTCAATGGATCATCAAGGGTCGGATGCATAGGATCAACATGAGGTGCACAAGGGCTAGTAATGTACTTGTTCAAATGATATTTATTGAAAACCACAAGCATCTCATTTTTCCACTCGCGAAAATACTCTCCATCAAGTATAGGCACTCTATATCTAAGACTCCCCAAAGTAGACTCATCCATCTTCCTCCAATGGTGATTAAACCAAAACAATGGAGACCAAGGCTCTGATACCAATTGAAAGGATCGAGAAGAGGGGTCTAGAGGGGGGTGAATAGACACTCAACACACAAAGTTGGCAGTTTTTAATTTCTTTCAGTTGGAGTGGAGTTTTGGCACAAGTTTAACCATTCACAATATAAGTCAAGCAAGCATGCAAAGAGTATATGAGCAGCGGAAAGTAAAGCATGCAACTTGCAAGAAAGTAAGGGAATGGGATTGGAGTGTGCAAACGCAATTTGGAGACACGAAGATTATTTATCCATGGTTCCAATAGGTGGTGCTATCGTACATCCACGTTGATGGAGACTTCAACCCATGAAGGATAACGGTTGCGCGAGTCCACGGAGGGCTCCACCCACGAAGGGTCCATGAAGAAGCAACCTTGTCTATCCCACCATGGTCGTCGCCCACGAAGGACTTGCCTCACTCGGGTAGATCTTCACAAAGTAGGCGATCTCCTTGCCCTTACAAACTCCTTGGTTCAACTCCACAATCTTGAAGAAGGCTCCCAAGTGACACCTAACCAATCTAGGACACACCACTCTCCAAAAGGTAATAGATGGTGTGTTGATAATGAACTCCTTGCTCTTGTGCTTCAAATGATAGTCTCCCCAACACTCAACTCTCTCTCACAGGATATGGATTTGGTGGAAAGAATATTTGAGTGGAAAGCAACTTAGGGAAGGCTAGAGATCAAGATTTATGTGGTAGGAATGGAAGATCTTGATCTCAACACAAGTGTAGGTGGTTCTCTCTCAGAAAATGGATATTGGAAGTGTAGGCATGTTCTGATGGCTCTCTCCACGAATGAAGAGTGGGTGGAGGTGTATATATAGCCTCCATACAAAATCTAATTGTTACACACAACTTACCAAACTCGGTGGGACCGAATCGTTAAACTCGGTCAGATCGATTTAGTTCATAATGTGACTGTTAGGCATTTCGGTGGGACCGACATGTCAACTCGGTGGGACCGATATCATTAGGGTTAGGGCATAATGTAATCTCGGTGAGACCGATTGCACAAACTCGATGAGACCAATTTTGGTAATAAGCTAACCAGAGAGTTGGTCAGGCAAACTCGGTGGGACCGATTCGCTCATCTCGGTGGGACCGAAATGTTACGAAAGGGAAACAGAGAGTTTGCATTCCAATCTCGGTGTGACCGATCTGTTCATCTTGGTTTGACCGAAATGTCAAGAAGGGAAATAGAGAGATTACAATCCCATCTCGGTGAGACTGAGATCCCTATCGGTGAGACCGAAAAGACTAGGGTTTCTGGCAGTGGCTATGTCAACTGAACTCGGTGGTGCCAGATAGAAAGTTTCGGTAGGGCCGAGTTTGACTTTTGGTTTGGGACATATGTGGTTGAGGGCTTTGGAGCATATCACTAAGCACTTTGAGCAAGTAAGCCATTAAGCAACACCTCATCCCCTCTTAATAGTATTGGCTTTCCTATTGACTCAATGTGATCTTGGATCACTGAAAGTAAAATGGAGTCTTGTGCTTTGAGCTTGAGCCAATCCTTTTGTCCTTAGCATTTTTGAAGGGGTTCCACATCCTCTAGTCCATGCCACTCCATTGTTGAACTTATCTGAAACATACTAGGTAAAAGTATTAGTCCAACAAGAGATATGTTGACATTAATTACCAAAATCACCCAGGGAGCACTTGTGCTTTCACCTTCAGAATGGAGAACCCATGCTTATGAAAATACAAAATTATTCAAAGAGAAAGTTAAAAGATGGCATGACAAAAGAATCCAAAAGTGTGAGTTCAATGTTGGAGAATATGTTCTTTTGTACAACTCCCGTTTTAGAATTTTTGCAGGAAATCTCCTCTCGAAATGGGAAGGCCCATATGTCATTGAGGAGGTTTACCGGTCTGGAGCCATCAAAATAAATAATTTCGAAGGCACCAACCTGAAGGTTGTCAACGGGCAACGAATAAAGCATTCTATCTCAGGTATGCCTATCAATGTTGAAAGTAATATTATCCAAACTTTGACACCAGAAGAACACATAAAAGAGTCCTTCCGGAACACCCCAGAATCGTCAAAATAAGGAGGTACGCGATACGGTAAGTAAATGGTCTCCAAAGAATCCTCAAAAATATATTTTTTTTGTTAATTTTGGAATATTTTAGAATTTTGGAAATAAAGAAACTCCCAGGAGACGTCCCCTGGTGGGCATAAGACACCAGGGCACGCTAGGCATGCCTGGCGCGCCCAGGTGGGTTGTGCCCACCTGGGGCATCTTCCGGACTCTGTTTTTCTTCTGTATACTTGTCCTGCAAGATAAAAATTCTATATATACTTCCCGAACCTGTTAACCACCGTATCGCGAAGAAATTCTCCTTCTCTTTTCTTGTTGTTCCTAGTCAGATTTATCAAGCAAGGAAGCTACCATAAATCCATCTCCGGTGACAGCACAAGCACTGTTTCCCAAGGAGGAGGAAGAAGCTTCTTCACCACCAAAGGAGAACTGAGTATCAGGATGGGCACTCCCCTTGGCTTCCGCCAAGCTTGGGGGAGGTACCCTGGTATCGTATCATCCCACTATCTTTTTGCTTTTACTTATCTTAGTTCGATCTTTTTTGCTTTAGATGAAATAAAGTTAGTTTGATCCTTTCTTATTTGAGAGTCTGCTTAGCGATCTATCCTCGTAATCGTGTGCAAATTTTATAATAAAGCTAGTCTGAGTTTTGCTTTCTTTACTTTCATGTTGCAAATAAAGAAACGAAATAAGAAAGGAAGAAAAATAAATAAATAAAAGAAAGGAAATAAATCAATAAGATCATATACTAATCCTATGGTAGGTGATAGCACCACATAAGGAAAAGTATAAGTAGGAAATTTTATTAGAGATTGACAAACAGAGCATTAGTCAATGATGCAACTCATGAAAGAATTAATAAGGGAAGAGAAGATTCACATATAAATATACTATCCTAGAAATGTTTTGTGATTGTGAGCCCTCATCAAAATATTATATGCCAAAATTGTTGACGTCGGACAAGAAAGACAACTTAATGATTTATGTATACGTATATTCACATAGAGTCATATTGTCATAGATCCTTTAACATGTGATGCTTGCCCCCTATCTTTGCTAGCCAAAAATTCTGCACCAAGTAGAGATGCTACTTGTGCATCCAAAACCCTTAAACCCAAATCTTTTTCAAGTGTATAGCATACCTACCTATGGATTGAGCAAGATCCCTCAAGTAAGTTGTCACCGGTGCAAAAAGGCAATAAAATTGCTTCTAAATATGTGAGATCATTTAGTGTAAGAGAAAATTGAGCATTGTACGAACTTGGATGACAAAGAATAAAAGCGACAAACTGCATAATAAAGGTTGTCATCTTAAGGGGCAATACAACGTAACATTCTCTTGCACTAAGGGATTGAGCATGCAAACAAATAAGCGCATGGCAACCTCTGCTTCCCGCTGCGAAGGGCCTATCTTTTACTTTTATGTATTTACTTTTATGCAAAGAGTCAAAGTTTCCCTTCTATTCCTTTTTATTTTCTCTTTTGGCAAGAATCATGTGGTGAGGAAAGATCTAGGCACATATGTCCAGTTGAATATAGATAGCATGAGTTATTATTGTTGACATCACCCTTGAGGTGAGTATGTTGGGAGGTGAAACAATAAGTCCCTAACTTTCTAGGTGTCCGGTTGAAATGTTTTGCTCATGGGTATGAGGTGAGTGTTAGAAATCATAGAAGACTATATGATGGTTGAGTATGTGGACTTGCTAAAAGGCTACGACAAGTGACTCTTCCTGAAAAGATGATGAATTGTAGTTGCAAAGTTGACTGAGAACATAGTTTGTTGGTTTTTAATAGAGTTTTTTCTTTATACTTCGATTATGTGATGAACTGTTACTTATTCATTGGAAGTATATGATGCAAGTTCAATGATAAAAATCCTATGTTCAATTTTTTTGCTGTTATAATAATCAACATGATGCTTCTATGTCTGTATTTTTGTTTTTATCGACACCTCTCTCTCAAAGCATGTGGACATGTTTTTCTATTTCAGTTTTCGTTTGAGGACAAGCGAGGTCTAAGCTTGGGGGAGTTGATACGTCCATTTTGCATCATGTTTTCTTACTGTTATTTATAATGTTTTTATCCATAAAAATGCTTTTTGGAGTAATTCTAATGCCTTTTCTCTCATAATTTGCAAGGTACACAACAAGAGGGAGAATTCTGGCAGCTGGAAATCTGGACCTAAAAAAGCTACGTCAGGCTACCTATTTTGCACAACTCCAAACAAGTTGAACCTCCACGGAGAATTTTTATGGAATATTTAAGAAATATTGGAGGAAATATCTACCATAGGGGCCCCACCAGGTGCGCACAACCCACCTGGGCACGCCAGGGAGCCCATGCGCGCCCTGGTGGGTTGTGCCCTCCTCGACCCACCTCCGGTGCCCATCTTCTGGTATATAAGTCATTTTGACCTAGAAAAAATAAAGGGGAGACATTCGATACGAAGTGCCGCCGCCTCGAGGCAGAACTTGGGCAGGAGCACTTTTGCCCTCCGGTGGAGCGATTCCACCGGGGGAACTTCCCTCCCGGAGGGGGAAATCATCGTCATCATCATCACCAACAACTCTCCCATCTTGGGGAGGGCTATCTTCATAGCACCAACTCCTCTGAAACCCTAGTTCATCTCTTGCGTTCAATCTTTGTATCAAAACTATAGATTGGTGCCCGTGGGTGACTAGTAGTGTTGATTACATCTTGTAGTTGATTACTATATGGTTTATTTGGTGGAAGATTATATGTTCAGATCCATTACGCTATTCAATACCCCTCTGATATTGAGCATGTTTATCATTTGTGAGTAGTTACTTTCGTTCTTGATGTCATGGGAGAAATCATGTTGCAAGTAATCATGTGAACTTGATATGTGTTCAATATTTTGATGGTATGTATGTTGTCATTCTCTTGGTGGTGTCATGTGAACATCGACTACATGACACTTCACCATATTTGGGCCTAAGGGAATGCATTGTGGAGTAGTTATTAGATGGTGGGTTGCGAGAGTGACAGAAGCTTAAACCCCAATTTATGTGCTATTACGTAAGGGATCGATTGGATCCAAAAGTTTAATGCTATGGTTAGAAGTTATTCTTAATACTTTTCTCGTAGTTACGGATTCTTGCGAGAGAGTTAATCATAAGTAGGAGGTTTGTTCAAGTAAGAACAACACCTAAGCACCGGTCCACCCACATATCAAATTATCAAAGTACCGAACACGAATTAAGCCAACATGATGAAAGTCACTAGATGAAATTCTCGTGTACCCTCAAGAACACTTTTCTTATTATAAGAAACTGTTTTGGCCTGTCCTTTGTCTTGGTCTACCTTGCTGCACTTTTGTTACTACTATTGTTACTTGCTCGTTATAAATTATGTTGCTACCAAACTACCCCGCTACTTACAATTTTAGCATTTGCAGACATTACCTTGCTGAAAACCGCTTGTCATTTCCTTCTGCTCCTCGTTGGGTTCGACACTCTTACTTATCGAAAAGAGCTAAAATTGGCCCCATACACTTGTGGGTCATCAAGAAGCACTCAGTTTCAGGCTTAGGTCCAGCTTTGGGCTTCTTCATGGGAGTGACAACTTGCTTGCCATTCTACTTGAAGTTCCCTTTCTTTCCCTTTGCCCTTTTCATTAAACTAGTGGTCTTGTCAATCGTAAACACTTGATGCTTGTCGGTGTCAAAACCGGCGGATCTCGGGTAGGGGGTCCCGAACTGTGCGTCTAGGCGGATGGTAATAGGAGACGTGGGACATGATGTTTTTACCCAGGTTCGGGCCCTCTTGATGGAGGTAAAACCCTACGTCCTGCTTGATTAATATTGATGATGTGGGTTACAAGAGTAGATCTACCACGAGATCAAGGAGGCTAAACCCTAGAAGCTAGCCTATGGTATGATTGTTGTTGTATATTGTATATCTGTCGACTAGCCTGGCCCTGGTTTATATAATGCACCAGAGGCCTAGGATAACAAGAGTCCTAGCCGAATACGCCGGTGGGGAGGAGTCCTTGTCTTGATCGCCAAGTCTTGTGGAATCTTCCTTGTATGCGGCAACGTCCGGACTGGCCCATGAGTATACGGCCATGGGGGTCCTCGGCCCAATCCAACTGATCGGGAGACGACGTGGTGAGTACCCCCTAGTCCAGGACACCGTCAGTAGCCCCCTGAACCGGTCTTCAAGTTAGGGACGCTCCTCGATTCTTCCGAACTGTTCTTCATCTTCGGTTGCCGGTCTTGAAAACTGGTTCAACAAATCTTCTCATCTTCTATCTTGAGGATCGCCGAAATGCATTCGACGAGTTTACACGTTGGGTATCCGAGGAGCCCCTTTAAGTTTACGGACTTTATCAATGCCTTGTTATTTTTATGCCATGCCTCGGGTTTCAGGTTGTTCCCGGGCGGCAACGTCCTCTCGCGTCCGAGCTCCAACGCCGGACTGCATTCGAGGTATCTTTTGCAGCCGAGCACCAATGCCGGACTGCTTCCCAGCTCTAATGCCGGACTATGTATTCGAGCTCCAACGCCGGACGGTATCCGAGCTCCAACGCCGGACTATGTATCCGAGCTCCAACGCCGGACTGTATCCGAGGTGTCGTAAATCACCTTGGTTCAAAGAAGTTTGAAGGAGTTTAGCCGAGCTTAATGCCGGAAGTGCCCTCTATGGAGCTAGCCACTAGCGCCCGAGCTTTACGCTGGACTGCTTCTGAGGTGGTGCACCACCCCGAGTGTGGGCCGATTTTTGTCAATATTTTTGATTGGTGCCAGTAGCCCTCAAGGTGGGTATCGGTCTAAAACCCGAGATGCACATGAAGGATGACATAAGACCACTAATCCCCGTAGCGGCTGAGACTCATGTTGATTTGCAAAATCGGTTTGAGGATACTTCGGGACACAAAAAGCGGCGTGCTCAGTCCTCGAGACTCAGGTTGGGTGCGGCCGGCCAACCTGAGGATCAAAATCTCCTCGGAAACTGTATTGGACTTAAAATTTTCTGCATAGAACAGGCAATGCAGTAGCCCCCGAGACACTGGTCGGGTGGCAATACCAGATCAGGGGATCAATGTGCCCCTTTAATATTTGTATAAATAATAAGCCCGAAGCCCAGTAGCCCCCGAGCCTTAATGCGGGCACGGGAGGCCGAATTAAGGATCGATATCCATAGTAAAATCACAAATTATGTGTAATGACTCTATGTATCCAAGTACTTTACGTCATTAATGCTCGGATCTGCATTGTACAAAACTTTGTTGACCGACCATCGGCTTCCACCTCCTCGGCCAATAGTTGAGGAGTGTTTGTCCTACTTTATAAAGCATTTATGAGGGCAAAGATTTACAACAAACAAAGCAATCTGGCCATACGGTTTTATAAACAAAGGTACGCGGAGAGACATGTTATATTACTATTTAACAGAAGAAATGGTTTCCAAAGAAAATAGTCCCGCTATCGGTTCCTTTCTTTGGGTTGTCATGGTAAGCATGATCATGAAACCTCAGCTCCAATGTAAGAGCAAAATATCGAGGATTTAGTTTGGGAGGCCAGTTAATAGCCCCCGGTAGTGTTCGGCGACAGTCGAGGTCAAGCCGTAAATACGTCGGCCATTGTTATGAATGGCCCGTCGTTTAACGCCGTCATCGGATCGCCGACCAGTTTACGCTTATTGTGACAGTCAGTTTTCGGCTTTCTCCACTGAGGTGCTTAACCATGTGAGATGGAAGCACAATCGCAGTGGTTCTCCCTTTGCACACCTAGCCGAACAAAGCGGAACATAGGAGGCAAGCGCAGGAGCCGGGCAACCCAACTATTGACCGAAGACACAATTCAAAACCGATGCATCTATAGCAATATCCGAGAAAGTTTTTGCCGAATCTCTAAAGGTGTCTGGCGTTGCACTGCGAGACTTGTGCTGAAAACACACAAATAGTTAAAAGTGCCAAAAGCTTGGAAAACCAAAAAACGTCAGTAAAAACATGACATCTGAACAAGATCAAGTGTTCGGTGCCAGTCCAAAAATTGGACTTTAGAAAAAAAAAGTGCTTCTGCCGTGCTTTAACTTTGCAACGACTAAGAAGAAAAACACTTAGTATGAAACGGCTCAAATAAACATAAGAGCCCCCAAGCGACTTGGGTAAAAGTTGACTATAAAATGTAAGGTGACATGTAGAATGCCTTCTAGACGGATTATAGATCGTTTGTCGTAGCGGACCTTTTCGCTTCAACCTCTGGACCCAATAGTCCGGAGTGTGTCCGAATACCCTCGCGGTTATAAAAACCGGGGCATGCATGGAGACCAGGCGTAGGGGTCATTAGTGCTTTATCAGACAAGTGCCCAACTAGTTATGTTATATTACATGGTTAGTAAGAAACATCTTCCAGGGAGAATAGTTCCGTTAGGGGTTCCTTTCCCTGGGAGGCATGCCCTAAAGTGCATGTCCGGAGTGCGAAAAGAGCAGAAAAACATCTGGGGGCAGGTAAATAAATAGGTAAGAAATCATCTTTTAGTTCACCGACCGAGTATTCCCTTAAGAACGCTAGCTTTCGGCTGCACCCAGTCTGAGGTACACATCCGGCTGACCCGGCAGTAACAACCGCAGAGGTGCTCCCTTTACCACCTAGCCAAACAATCGGGAACGTAGGGGTAAGCACAGGAGCCAGGCAACCCAGCTTGGCCAAAACTTAAGTCATATCGATGCATATAATGATGAATAAAAGGTACATGCGGAAGTGTGACACATGTGTTGGGCATAAAGCCCGTATTAATAAGCTTCTATTAAAGAAGCCCCCAGGTATAAGAGCGCGGGTAGCGCGTCAAGTGTGTGCGAACAGAGTTTGGACAAGGAAAAAAATTTACAAGCAACATTTTTCCAAAAAAGTATAATGCTTGGTCGAGCCGAACACAAGTCAAAAATTTAAAACTTTGAGCATGAAGGCAACTTAGCTGGTTAATGTGTTCGGTATTGACGACGCGGTCCGAGCTTGATGCGGGACAAGGTTCCATCCCCCAAGCCGGTCCCGAGGTGGCGGAGCAAGGAGCTCGGCACTCCGAAGTGGTGACATAGCACGGTCAATGCAGGACGGTAGAGTGATGCCGAAGTCCCCGGCATGGGGTAATGAAGTGTTGACGAAGCCCCCCGTCCAGCCGAGGTGACGTCAAAGGATATAGTCCGGCTGGATCATTTTCCTGTGCACAAAAAATAGTGCAGACCGGGGATAATAGTAATAATAGGAATTAAAAAAAATGTTGCATAATAAATAATTTCTGCAAAGTGAGTAATAAAAGAAATATGGCCTGGCGCCGAAGTCGATGTCGATGCAGGTCATCGGTGTAATGCAATAAAGGCATGGCAAAGCCTGGATTCACAGGTCGGTCCGAGTTCCAGATGCGGCGTTCACCGGACTGTGTACAGAAACTAACCGAACCATCATGCGACCATCGATAATGCGGCCACCATTTGATAGACCTGTGTACATATGCTGGACTAACCAGAGTAATAATTCCTTGGGAAAAATTTAACCCAAACAAGCAAAAAGAAATAGTAGGATTAATAGCACCTAGTTTATTTGTTGTAGCAATCCGAAGGAAGGTGATTCCCAAAATTGGGACTCGATCCGCGCACCCATGCCTGGTCGGCTAGTGACGCCGAAGTGTCCAGGTTAATGAAGAGATGGCGAAGCCCCCGGTCCAGCTGAGATGTCGAAGTAGGTCGGCGTGATGGACACCAGCTTGAAGAAGCAATAGTGCGGCCCTGCCGATGCAGGTCATGACGTGGTCGATGCCGGCTTGATGAAGCGACCGTGCGGCGATACCGGTATGCCCGCTCCGTGTAATTCGTGGGGCGGCGATGTTGCTGATGATTTATCCTTCGCGATGCCGGACTCTTGTTCGGCTTGCCGAGATGATGATCCGAAGAAGTTCAGCTTGGCTCAACAAAGTGACGACGTGTCTAGCGCAGGTCGGCAGCCGTGGAGTAATATTGCCGGACTAGTTTGACACCAGCATGATGTTGAAGATCATGTTCAAAAGATCTTAGAGTTAGTGGGATGTGTTCGGGAACAAAACACAATACCCCATACAAAACTTCCTTCAAAAGAGATGTCTGAAATCCCGTTCATAAAAAAGACGAACTCGGGTCGGATTCGTTTTCGCGCAGAAAACAGATCCGAAAAGTGATGCACTAATCGGAAGGTTCCCGGAGTTTGGACGGTCGGATCGAGCTGAAATTTCGAGGGGTGCTAGATATAGGAATTTCGCAGCAGATCAACGGTTGGATCTTCCAAAGGAAGTCCGAGATAGAAGCTGGACACCACGCCCTAAACTCGTCCGGATTCTCGTCCAGATTCAATGCGGCTCCGGTATATCGGAGATTGCCAGAGATTCCTCCATCGGAACTCGACGAAATTTTCCAGGGTTGTTGTAGACTCAATTCCGCACAATTCCACCGAAGCAATCGTCAAAGGGACGCTCGAGGAGGCGGTGACGGCGGATGCAAGTTTGCTGTCCAAAAAAACAGCACGGTCGCCCGAGGGCAATGTTGACGTTGAGCCCCCGGGCTCCATGGATGATTCCTCCATGATCTTGACAGAGATCGGAGTTGATGTTGATGAAGGCCCTCATCCGAACATGACGATCGGAGGTAGGGCGCAGTCCTTGGTCGAACCAAGATGACCAGTCGAGCTGGTGACGAAGATGCCGAAGTCGCAGTTAATCTGCAGGCGAGCCATCGACCTTTTGCCGAACACACAGCGGAACTCTCAATGAAAGCACCAATGTCGGTGTCAAAACCGGCGGATCTCGGGTAGGGGGTCCCGAACTGTGCATCTAGGCGGATGGTAACAGGAGACGAGGGACACGATGTTTTTACCCAGGTTCGGGCCCTCTTGATGAAGGTAAAACCCTACGTCCTGCTTGATTAATATTGATGATGTGGGTTACAAGAGTAGATCTACCACGAGATCAAGGAGGCTAAACCCTAGAAGCTAGCCTATGGTATGATTGTTGTTGTATATTGTATATCTGTCGACTAGCCTGGCCCTAGTTTATATAATGCACCAGAGGCCTAGGATAACAAGAGTCCTAGCCGAATACGCCGGTGGGGAGGAGTCCTTGTCTTGATCGCCAAGTCTTGTGGAATCTTCCTTGTATGCGGCAACTGTCCGAACTGGCCCATGAGTATACGACCATGGGGGTCCTCGGCCCAATCCAACTGATCGGGAGACGACGTGGTGAGTACCCCCTAGTCCAGGACACCGTCAATGCTCTTTCTTGATTTCTACCTTTGTTGATTTTCAGCATCACGAAGAGCTCAGAAATTTTCCAGTAACTTGGTGATGGTGACTAGAGAACTCTTCAATCACCATCTTATCTGGAAGATTAACTCCCATTTTTTTCAAGCGATTGTAGTACCCAGACAATCTGAACTCATGCTCACTTCTTGAGCTATTCTCCTCCATCTTTTAGCTATAGAACTTGTTGGAGACTTCATATCTCTCAACTCGGGTATTTGCTTGAAATATTAACTTCAACTCCTGGAACATCACATATATTCCATGATGGTCAAATGTCTTTGAAGTCCCAATTCTAAGCCGTAAAGCATGGTGCACTAAATTATCAAGTATTCATCATATTGAGCTAGCCAAACGTTCATAACGTCTGTATCTGCTCCTGCAATAGGTCTGTCACCTAGCGGTGCATCAAGGACATAATTCTTCTATGCAGCAATGAGGATAAACCTCAGATTACGGACCCAGTCCGCATCATTGCTACTATCATCTTTCAACTTAGTTTTCTCTAGGAACATATAAAAAACATAGGGAAGCTACAACGCGAGCTATATATTGATCTACAACGTAATTTGCAAAATACTACCAGGACTAAGTTCATGATAAATTAAAGTTCAATTAATCATATTACTTAAGAACTCCCACTTAGATAGACATCCCTCTAGTCATCTAAATGATCACGTGATCCAAATCAACTAAACCATGTATGATCATCACGTGAGATGGAGTAGCTTTCAATGGCGAACATCTCTATGTTGATCATATCTACTATATGATTCACGCTCGACCTTTCAGTCTCCAGTGTTCTGAGGCCATATCTGCATATGCTAGGCTCGTCAAGTTTAACCCTGAGTATTCTGCATGAGCAAAACTGGCTCTCACCCGTTGTATGTGAACGTAGAGCCTATCACACCCGATCATCACGTGGTGTCTCAGCACGAAGAACTATAGCAACGGTGCGTACTCAGGGAGAACACTTATACCTTGAAATTTAGTAAGGGATCATCTTATAATGCTACCATCGTACTAAGCAAAATAAGATGCATAAAAGATAAACATCATATGCAATCAAAATATGTGACATGATATGGCCATCATCATCTTTTGCCTTTGATATCCATCTCCAAAGTACCATCACGATCTCGATCGTCACCGGCATGACACCATGATCTCCATCATCTTGATCTCTATCAACATGTCGTCATATGGTTGTCTCGCCAACTATTGCTTTTGCAACTATTGCTATCGCATAGCGATAAAGTAAAGCAATTATATGGTGTTTGCATCTTATGCAATAAAGAGACAACCATAAGGCTAATGCCAGTTGCCGATAACTTTAACAAAACATGATCATCTCATACAACAAATTATATCACATCATGTCTTAACCATATCACATCACAACAAGCCCTACAAAAACAAGTTAGACGTCCTCTGCTTTGTTGTTGCAAGTATTACGTGGCTGCTACGGGCTTCTAGCAAGAACCGTTCTTACCTACGCATCAAAACCACAATGATTTTTCGTCAAGTGTGATGTTTTAACCTTCAACAAGGACCGACCGTAGTCAAACTCGATTCAACTAAAGTTGGAGAAACAGACACCTGCCAGCCACCTATGTGCAAAAGCACGTCGGTAGAACCAGTCTCATGAACGCGGTCATGTAATGTCGGTCATGGCTGCTTCATCCAACAATACCGCCGAATCAAAGTAAGACGTTGGTGGTAAGCAGTATGACTATTATCGCCCACAATTCTTTGTGTTCTACTCGTCCATAAAACATCTACGCATAGACCTGGCTTGGATGCCACTGTTGGGGAATGCAGTAACTTCAAAATTTTCCTACGATCACATAAGATCTATCTAGGTGATGCATAGCAATGAGAGGGAAGAGTGTGTCCATGTACCCTTGTAGACCGAAAGCGGAAGCGTTTTAATAACGCGGTTGATGTAGTCGAACTTCTTCATGATCCAACCAATCAAGTACCGAACGCACGACACCTGAGCGTTCAGCACACGTTCAACTCAATGATGTCCCTCGTGCTCTTGATCCAGTTGAGGACGAGGCTGAGTTCCTCCAACACGACGGCGTGGCGACAGAGATGATGATGTTACCGGCGCAGGGCTTCGCCTAAGCACTACGATGGTATGATCGAGGTGTGTAACTGTGGAGGGGGGCACCACACACGGTTAAGAGAAACTTCTATGTTCTAGGGTCCCCCCTGCCCCGTATATAAAGGATCAAGGGGGAGGCCGGACGGCCCTAGGGGGCGCGCCCAAGAGGAGGAGTCCTACTAGGACTTCCTAGTCCTAGTAGGAATCCCTTTCCCTTTTGGAGTAGGAGAGAAGGAAAGAGGGAAAGAGAGAGGGAGTAGGAAAGGACAAGGGGGGCGCCGCCCCCTTCCCCTAGTCCAATTCGGACCCATGGGGGGGACACCTCCCCTTGGCCTGCCTCCTCTTTTCCCGTATGGCCCAATAAGGCCCATTACTTCTCCCAATGAATTCCCGTAACTCCCTGGTACTCCGAAAAATACCCGAATCACTCGGAACCTTTCCGGTGTCCGAAAATAGCCTTCCAATATATGAATCTTTACCTCTCGACCATTTTGAGACTCCTCGTCATGTCTGTGGTCTCATCTGGGACTCCGAACAAACTTCGGTCTTCAAATCACATAACTCATAATACAAATCGTCATCAAACGTTAAGCGTGTGGACCCTACGGGTTCCAGAACTATGTAGACATGACCGAGACACATCTCCGGTCAATAGCCAATAGCGTAACCTGGATGCTCATATTGGCTCCTACATATTCTATGAAGATCTTTATCGGTCAAACCGCATAACAACATAAGTTGTTCCCTTAGTCATCGGTATGTTACTTTCCCGAGATTCGATTGTCAGTATCATCATACCTAGTTCAATCTCGTTACCGGCAAGTCTCTTTACTCATTCCATAATGCTTCATTCCGCAACTAACTCATTAGTCACATTGCTTGCAAGGTTGATAGTGATGAGCATTACCGAGAGGGCCCAGATATACCTCTCCGAAACACGGAGTGACAAATCCTAATCTCGATCTATGCCAACCCAACAAACACTTTCGAAGACACATGTAGAGCATCTTTATAATCACCCAATTACGTTGTGATGTTTGATAGCACACAAGGTGTTCCTCCGGTATTCGGGAGTTGCATAATCTCATAGTCTGAGGAACATGTATAAGTCATGAAGAAAGCAGTAGCAATGAAACTGTAACGATCATAATGCTAAGCTAACGGATGGGTCTTGTCCATCACATCATTCTCCTAATGATGTGATCACGTTCATCAAATGACAACACATGTCTATGGTTAGGAAACATAACCATCTTTGACTAACGAGCTAGTCAAGTAGAGGCATACTAGGGACACTATGTTTTGTCTATGTATTCACACATGTACTAAGTTTCCGATTAATACAATTCTAGCATGAATAATAAACATTTATCATGATATAAGGAAATATAAATAACAACTTTATTATTGCCTCTAGGGCATATTTCCTTCAATCGAGGCCCAGGGCGGATCTGCTTCGGCTAGGAGGTGTTAGGCCTAGCCTAGGATGTGCTCACAGTTCCTTGCGGGTGTGGTGGTGGTTGGTGGTGGTCGGGGACATCGTTTCTCCGTCGGGGCAGATCAGCATGATGACCATGGACATGACGCCGTGTGAGCTTGCTCGCTGACGACCGTCGGTAGTCATAGGATTGTGTCTCCTCTTGTTCACAGGACTGGTTGGGGACACGGGCGTGAATGCCTCCTACCATGGAAGCATCGAACTAGATCATGTGAATGATGCCAGGCTAGGAGTGAAAGGAGGCCCCTTTTACTCTTCCTTCCATGGTTGATGTATCATGATGTGGATGGGTAGCGGTGTATTGGAATGGTTGACTCTCCTGCGGGCACCATGTCGGGTGTGGTGGCTTCCCTCTTGGTCGTGTGGATGAAGAGAGGTGTAGCGGTGGGCGGCTCAGGCGTGCCCTTTGTCTTTTGCAGTGGCTACGCCTCGATCCGGACATGGGGATCTGGACATGTCGCGCTTGTCCTAGTGACCTCATTGTGGTACGGAGGAGTTGCTGAGCGAAAGCTCTATGCTTGGCGCCACCGATGGCGACGCTCGCGGGCGCCGCTTTCTTCCTGAAGACGTCGTTGTAGTGCCCCTGTTGGTGCTAGGGTTTCAAGTGAAAGCCCGTGTCTGCTTTGGACTTGGCAGCGGTGACACTTGGTGCCATTCTCCCTCCTGAGGGTGTTGGCATGGAACTTAGGTGTTATAGGGCATAGCGTGGCGTTGTACTCTTCTTCCTATGTTTTTGGCATTCTTTTTTTCCAGTAGTCGTGTGTGTTCTACATGATCCGGTTATCTTGAAATTGATATTGTATAAGGGCTACCTTACCACCTTGTGTCGTTCGGCTGTGTAGTTTCTTCGGTTGTTGTTTTATATTTATAAAGCAGGGCGAAAGCCTGTTTCGAGGAAGGCGGCAATTTGAAGGAAGATGACAAGACAAAATCAAACAAAAGAGTTCACAACACGCTAGTGTTGGCCAAATCGAAACCCTAAACGAAATCCAAATCGAAACACTAGAGTCCCCAAAATCAAAAACCCCAAATCATGTCCGCGCCGGCGGCGGATCCTTCCCGTGATGGGTGCTTCTTTTCGAGCACGGGGCAGAGCACCTTCTTCTTCACGGAGACCATGGGCAATGAGCGGACGCCGCGTCTCATGGATCCTATGGCGCCAGAGTACTTCGACGAGATAGCCAAGTTCTACCTCGAGGCTGCCCGCCGCCTTCCCATCGACGACATCCCGGACCTCGCCCGCTGCATCTCCCGGAGCGGCCTCGCCGTCGGCCTCTGCGACCCCGTCACCAACATCCTCCTAACCACCATCAGCACATTCGCAAAGGAGGAGGACCATTACGCCCGTCCCGTCAAGCCCAGCACCGCTGCAGTAGAGCGAACCAGGGATAAGTTCACCTTCGCCGACGGGGCGCGCAAGTCCCGCATGGGCCTCGTCGAGTTCATGTTGTGCTACTTCCGCTACCTCATGGAGCCTCAGGCCAAAGAATGCCTCGCCATGGCGGGCCATGACCTGCCCCTCGCCCTCATGCTCGTACAGCAGGGCTGCTTCAGAGGGCACCGGTGTCCGCTGCTCCCGGACGCCGCCAGGACCAAAGCCGCCTTGAAGCAGGCCGCGTACCATGTGAGGGGCTGTTCCGCGCCCGATGAGCTCGTGCGGCTCATGACGTCGAGGTACCCCCATGAGCTGCTGGATCCCGTCCTGGACGCTTTGCGTGGAGGAGAACGACTCAGCGCCGACTGCGTCCACAAGATCTGTGACCTGCTGCTGCACCCATGGTCACCGCCGCCGACTCCTGCCCTTACTCCGAGCACTTTCCGGGATGGCAGTGGGAATGCCACCACAATCATCAGCATCAGAAAAGAGCTTTTCCCCACGATCACCATATCAGAAGACCGTGCCTCCACGACCATAATCGCCTCAACTCGTCTGAGCCATGGTGACACACTACCGGAACAGGGGCCTATGCCGACGGCCATATATATGCCGACGGCCCCCGTCGGCCCAGTCTGGGCTATGTCGACAGCCATGTCCAGGTCGTCGACGTAGTAAAGCCATCGGGCTATCCGGAGCTATGCCTACAGCGGCCGTCGACATACATGGGCCGTCGGCTTAGCCCAAGTTACGCCTACAGCGGCCGTCGGCTTACATGGACCGTCAGCATAGTTGTGGGCCCGGCGATCCCGCTCGTGCCGTGCGGCTAACGGCGTCCGATCTATGCCGACGGCCGAGACGGGAGGCCGTCGTCATAGATGCGTTTACCACGTCATCGATCCGAGGCGCACCAACCACCACCTATGCCGACGGCTGCCGTCGGCATAGATGCCACATCACCGATCTGCAGCGCGCCGGCCATCTGCCCTCGCCGCAGCTATGCCGACAGCTTTGCCGTCGGCATAGTTTTTTTTTTCATAGATATATTTTATGTTTTATTAAATATTATTATTTGACTAACTTACATATAGTATGTTTTAATAAGCATACATACATTATTTTTCGGTTCTGTACAGAGCGGTGTGACCCCCCTCACGAACGGTGACGCCGCCAGCCGGCACCTGGAATGGGGAGCAGACGCATCGGGTCCATACGAAGGGGACTTTGCTCCCAAGTGTTTATATATATATATCAGATGACCTACCACAACCGGGTGGTGTTGTGGCATGTCCTAAGAGGTGGCACGCGTCTCCGGTGCACGGCCCCCATCACGGACGGCGCCGACGCCGGCACCTGGAGGGGGGAAACGGATGCGTCAGGTCTACATGGAGTGGATTTAGCTGTGGGTTTGGCCCGGATGTTGCTCCCCGGTGTCCCTCTGGGCCAACCTGACACAACCGGGTGGAGAGGTCCACTGGTCAAAGCCCGTCTGTGGGAAGTCAAAGGGCTAGATCTCGTGGTCAACCGCTTCAGGGTTAGGCGGGACGGGGGCCCTAGGGGGTAGCAATGCCACCGGAGCGTCGTACCGGGCCCTCATACATGCGTGGTGGTATTGTGGCATGTCCGAAGAGGTGGCACACGTGTCCGGTGTGTGGCCCCCCTCACGGACGGCGCCGCCGCCGGCACCTGGAGGGGGGAAACTGATGCGTCGGGTCTACATGGAGTGGATTTAGCTGTGGGTTTGGCCTGGATGTTGCTCCCCGGTGTCCCTCTAGGCCAACCTGACACAACCGGGTGGAGAGGTCCACTGGTCAAAGCCCGTCTGTGGGAAGTCAAAGGGCTAGATCTCGTGGTCAACCGCTCCAGGGTTAGGCGGGATGGGGGCCCTGCGGGGTAGTAATGCCACCGAAGCGTCGTACCGGGCCCTCATACATGCGGGGTGGTGTTGTGGCATGTCCGAAGAGGAGGCACGCGTCTCCGGTGCGTGACCCCCCTCATGGACGGTGCCGCCGCCGGCACCGAGAGGGGGGAAACGGATGCGTCGGGTCTACACGGAGTGGATTTAGCTATGGGTTTGGCCCGGATGTTGCTTCCCGGTGTCCCTCTGGGCCAACCTGACACAACCAGGTGGAGAGGTCCACTAGTCAAAGCCCGTCCGTGGGAAGTCAAAGGGCTAGATGTTGTGGTCAATCGCTCCAGGGTTAGGCGGGACAGGGGCCCTGGGGGGTAGCATTGCCACCGGAGCGTCGTACCGGGCCCTCATACATGCGGGGTGGTGTTGTGCCTTGTCCGAAGAGGCGGCATGCGTCTCCGATGCGTGGCCCCCCTCACAGACGGCGCCGTCGCCGGCACCTGGAGGGGGGAAACAGACGCATCGGGTCTACATGGAGTGGATGTAGCTGTGGGTTTGGCCCAGATGTTGCTCCCCAGTGTCCCTCTGGGCCGACCTAACACAACCGGGTGGAGAGGTCCACTGGTCAAAACCCGTCCGTGGGAAGTCAAAGGGCTAGATCTCGTGGTCAACCGCTCCAGGGTTAGGTGGGACGGGGGCCCTGCGGGGTAGCAATGCCACCGCAACGTCGTACCGGGCCCTCATACATGCGGGGTGGTGTTGTGGTCCGAAGAGGCGGCACGCATCTCCGGTGTGTGGCCCCCCTCATGGATGGCGCCGCCGGCACCGGGAGGGGGGAAGCGGACGTGCCGGGTCTACACGGAGTGGATTTAGCTGTGGGTTTGGCCCGGATGTTGCTCCCCGGTGTCCCTCTGGGCCGACCTGACACAACCGGGTGGAGAGGTCCACTAGTAAAAGCCCGTCCGTGAGAAGTCAAAGGGCTAGATCTCGTGGTCAACCGCTTCAGGGTTAGGCGGGACGGGGGGCCTGGGGGGTAGCAATGCCAGCGAAGCATCATACCGATCCCTCATACATGCGGGGTGGTGTTGTGGCATGTCCGAAGAGGGGGCACGCGTCTCCGGTGTGTGGCCCCCCTCACGGACGGCGCCGCCGCCGGCACCGGGAGGGGGGAAACGGACGCGTAGGGTCTACACGGAGTGGATGTAGCTGTGGGTTTGGCCCGGATGTTGCTCCCCGGTGTCCCTCTGGGCTGACGTGACACAACCGGGTGGAGAGGTCCACTGGTCAAAGCCCGTCCGTGGGAAGTCAAAGGGCTAGATATCTTGGTCAACCGCTCCAGGGTTAGGCGGGACGGGGGCCCTGGGGGTAGCAATGCCACAAGAGCGTCGTACTGGGCCCTCATACATGCGGGGTGGTGTTGTGGCATGTCCGAAGAGGCGGCACGCATCTCCGGTGCGTGGCCCACCTCCCGGACGGCGCCGCCGCCGGCACTGGGAGGGGGGAAACGGATGCGTCGGGTCTATATGGAGTGGATGTAGATGTGGGTTTGGCCCGGATGTTTCTCCCAGGTGTCCCTCTTGGCTGACGTGACACAACCTGTGGCCCCCCTCATGGTCGGCGATGACACGGTAGTAGACGGATCAGGCACTCGCATAGTTACCGGATCAGACACTCGGTAACAGTACCCCTCAGTCAGTTGCTCTCCTATGTATCACCTTTCGCGAGACCATAGAAAATATTTATATCATAAAGAAATGTTGCTGACCATAGAAAAAATTCGGTTCAGAAAAAAATGTATGTGATATTTTAGAAAATTGTTGTACAATATAAGAAAAAGGATCATGTAATTAAAAATAATGTTTCAACCCATTAAAGAAAATGTATGGTACATTTTAAATAATGTTAATGCATGTGAAAAATATGTATACCATGTATTATTTTTAATATAATTATATACCATGTATCCTTCAAAAAACATCAAGAACGTGTATTTGAAAATATTTAATATGTACGTACAAATATTTTATATGTATACGAAACTTTTCAATGCGTATGAAAATAATATACACTAAAAATATATTTGAAGACAGTTAATAATATTTTTTGAAAAATGTTAAACATGTATAAAAGTTGTTGCTAAAAAATTATATGCCTACGGCTAAGCCGTCGACATAGGTGCCACGTGGCGCCTTCCCCTATGCCGACGGCTTAGCCGTCGGCATATATTGCCTTATCCATCCCCGGGCCAGGGCGCCCCGGCCGTCCACTCGTTCTCCTCCTCTCTCCCCGACCCCCTGCGCCTCCCAACCCTCATCACCGTCGCCGCGCGCCTCCACCCGCCCACTCCGCCGCCTCCTCCACACCCGTGCCGCCGCCTCCGCCGAACCCCGCGCGGCCTCGCCTCCACCCCGGCCCAGCCCCGCCCTGCCTCTCCAACCCCCCGCCGCCTCGACCCCGCCCCGGCCTCCCCACTCCAACCCCGCGCCCCACCACCCCGCCGGGCGCACCGCCGTCCCGGACTCCTCCCTACCCCACCGCCGCCCCGACCACACCGCCTCCTCCTCGACCCTGTGCAGCGCCGGCGGCGGTCCCGAGCATGGCTGGCTGCGGCTCTCGCCGGCCCGCGCCCCTGCTGTGTTGGCCAGGCTTCTCCAGCCGGCCCAGCTCCGCCCCGGCCCTCCCCTCACCTCCACCGCCGGCCCCTGCCTCCAACTCCACCACCGCGACGCCTCTCTGCCCGGTGAGCTAACACTCCTTTTTTTCATTTTTTTGCATTATTTAGCTACTGTTGGATGTATGAATGGATGCATGGATGGATGTTGGATGTTGTTAGGTTGCTAGATGGATGAATGTTGTATGTGTCTTAGATGGATGGAGGAATCTCGGCAAAAGGAATTATTTTGCTACGGCTAGGTTGCTAGATGGATGAATCTTGGCAAAATGAATTATCATAGTTAAAAAAGCAACTTGAGTCACTTAGTTTATAAAATTGTTAACGAAGATTTTATTTTCAGTTTGTGATGTTGTTAAGTAGCTATGTGAGATGTACTTCAAATTTGGGATATGATACGTGGTTATTTCATCATGATGATCTTGCTAAAAAAATTGATGTGTCAATGCTTAATGTGAGGTGATGACCTAAATTGCGATATGATAAGTGCTTCCAAAGTTGACAGTTGACAAAATATGATTTTTCTTTATAGTTTAAAGTGTCAATGCTTAATGTGATGTGATGACCTATTTTTTTTCACTCGGTGTAATTAACAGGATTTGTGGTGTTCCATCTTCGTGGAGTGATCGTCGGCGTTGGAGGTGTTGGTCCATGATCGTCCCTCTCCTTTGATCGACTACATCGGAGGGTGAGCAACAATTCCATGACCTCGTCCACTTTTAATAAAGCAAATTGGGTTTCCGTCGTCCATCATGCACTTTTGCAGAAAACCCCTGCATTTTTCATGAATTAACCCGCAGTACACACTTAAGTCATAACTGAACCGTTATTTTACATTTTTACGGAAACCCCCCTGACGTATTAGATAATTCACCCGCCGATCATATATAAGTCAAACAAATGTTTTTCGAAATTATTCATATCTTTTAAACCGTAACTCCGATTTTAACATGATATATATGAAAATTGATTAGAAAAATGTGTAGAATATGAATATGATGTTATTTTGTTTGTTAAATATTTTCTAAATATTATTTTGGAAGATATTTAAGTCAAACAAATATTTTTCTTAATTATCCATATCTATTAAACCGTAACTCCGATTTTAACATGTTATATATGAAATTTGAATAGAAAAATATGTAGAATTTGAATATGATGTTATTTTTACCTATTAAATATTTTAAAATATTATTTTAATAGCAAACTTGTAACCTATAGGGCACGTCCGTTTTTCTTTCATACCACGACGATCTGGATTGCCAAATAAACAACCTCTAAAATCATAAAGAGACGAAAGAAAACATCGATAACCACACATGAGCACCTCTGAAAAAACTGGCAGGGGAAAAACAACATTCAAACACACTTTGGTTTGTGTGAACACTGAGACCACTAAGGGTGAGAAGGAGGATAAGCGGCAACATAAAAATGATGCCTCGCTAAAATAAAGTGCATGAACATATTATGGTTATTGGGTTAAGAGTGTGTGTTATTTTTTTATCCCGTTGCAACGCACGGGCTCTTTTGCTAGTATAGTTTAAAGTGTCAATGCTTAATGTGATGTGATGACCTAATTTTTTTTCACTCAGTGTAATTAACAGGATTTGTGGTGTTCCATCTTCGTGGAGTGATCGTCGGCGTTGGAGGTGTTGGTCCACGATCGTCCCTCTCCTTTGATCGACTACATCGGAGGGTGAGCAACAATTCCATGACCTCGTCCACTTTTTTTCCATGTCACTAGATTGAATTTTCACATCAAGTCGTGTAACCTAGGTCTCCCGTCCGAAATGTTTGCATCGATAAATATGCATTCAATTGCATATTTATCACCGCAGCTCTTTTGGATTGTCCAGCGCTTTCCACGGACAGCCCGAGGATGTGTAGATTGGGTATGTTGTTCATGCTCTACCCCATTCCGAGACAGGATTTCGGCGGCGCCTCCCTGTTGTTCTCCGGATGCACATTCTCTCGGCATTTTGCCGAGATGTGTATTTGGAGAACAGCGGGGAGGTGCTGCCGAAATTTTGTCTCAGAATGGGGTAGAGCATGGACCATACTCAATCTACACATTCTCGGGTGGGATTAGGACCCATCTTTACCTATTAGAGATGTAGGTGGATTAAATGTCGTTTCTCGTCAACCTTGTAAACAATAAAATATTGATGTGAGTAATTTAAATGAATCCTTAATTTTGTTGTGTGGCTTCCAATAAAGCAGAGATGGCAAATAATCAGTGGATGTATAGTGGGTTTTTCCATTGGAATCAAGTAACAACAGAGTGGGTCGAGAAAACTGATGTGTTTTTGAAAGAGATATTCCGTAGTACAATGAGGATGGTGCCAGAATGCCCGTGTGCCCAATGTAAGAGACGTATCCGCAGAGATAAGAGTGAGATGACTAAGCACCTTCACACAAATGGATTTATGCCCAACTTTAATATGACGATAAACTTTGCCCAACGGGACCGTGGTAGATAGGATGTGATACGACAACGCGTTGCTGGTTATGAGGATGATGGGGTTAGAGACATGCTAGATGATGTCTTTGTTGCACAGCCGACACCTCCGTCACATTCAGCGAATGAACGAGAGGAGCCGGAGGAAACCGCAAAGGCCTTCCTGTAAATATTGGCCTCGTCAAAGAAACCTCTCTATGAGGGTGCCAAGCTGTCTATGCTGGATGCCATCTCGCAACTGATGGCAATCAAGGCTGAGTACAACTGTAGCCGAGTTTGCTTTGAAGCATTTCTGGGAGTATGGGCTAACAGCCGGCTTGAGGGCCATGAACTACCAAAAACCATGTACGGTATGAAGAAAATCATGAAGGCGCTCTCCATGGACTATGAGAAAATACATGTTTGTCCAAAGAATTGCCTTTTTTTAGGCATGAGTATGCGGATGACAACTACTGTAGGAAGTGCGGTTCCTCTCGGTATATTGAGGTGGTCGATAAGCATGGTCAGAAGCAGCAGCTAAAAATCCCTGTGAAGGTTCTTCGGTATCTTGTTTTTATAAAAAGACTGCAGCGCCTTTTCATCACCGAGGAGTCTGCCAAAATGATGAAGTGGCACAAGGAAGGGAAAAGGTACAATCCAAAAAAATGTACATACATCAGAAGGTGAATCATGGAAGTCATTCGATATAAAGTACCCGGAGGAAGCAGCCGAGGCTGGGAATGTCAGAATTGCTATAACAGGTGATGGGTTCAATCCATACGGTATGTCGTCTAATCCATACAGCTGTTGGCCCGTATTTGTTATTCCACTCAATCTCCCTCCCGGCGCCATAATGCAACGCAAGACCATGTTCCTGTCGCTTATAATTCCGGGGCCTGAATATCCGGGGAAGAATTTGAGTGTGTTTATGCAGTCGTTGGTGGATGATTTGCACCATTCTTGGTACTTCCCGAGGTTGACATACGACCGGCATCTATAGAAAAAATTCTTGACGAAAGTTTGGCCACAGTATTGCATGCATGACTTTCCCGGCTATGTCCTGTTCTGCGGATGGTGTACAAGTGGAAAGATGCCTTGCCCAGTGTGCATGCAGGCCTTGATTTTCATTTGGCTGAAGAAGGGTGGCAAGTATGTTGCCTTTGACCTGCATCGACAGTTCCTCCCTCCAGACCATCCTGATAGGGAAGACAAGAAGTACTTCACAAAAGGCAAAGTTGTCCATGAAGTAAACAAGATTCCAACGTTTTCTGGTGTGGATGTGCTTGCTCAGCTGAAAGCTCTTAAGCCTGCCGGTGAAGGGAAAGGCAAAGGCAAAGGCAAAGGCAAAGGCAAAGCCACAGGCGAAGACGAGGGCAAAGGAAAAGGTAAAGGGAAAAAATGTTTTGAAGGATATGGTGAGACGCACAACTGGACTCACATTACCCCCTTCACGCAGCTTCCCTATTTTAAGGACCTCAAACTTCCATACAACATCGACGTGATGCACACCGAAAAGAATGTCGCAGAGTCCCTTTTTCACACGATCCTCAACATTCTTGATAAGACAAAGGATAATGTTAATGCTAGAGTCGATCAACAGAATATTTGTGATAGACCACGCCTTCACATGCAACCTAGTCAAAAATCTTGGTTCAAGCCAGATGTTGACTTCGTACTTAAAAAGGATCATAAGATGGAGGCATTCAAGTGGCTGAAACACGTCGTGAAGTTCACTGATGGTTATGCGTCGAATATAAGTAAGGGGATCAATCTTTCAACGGGCAGAGTGACCGGGCTCAAGAGCCATGACTATCATGTATGGATTGAGAGGATTATGCCGGTGATGGTTCGGGGCTATGTTCCCGAGCGTGTCTGGCGTGTGCTTGCCAAGTTAAGCCATTTCTTTCACATGCTTTGTGCTAAAGAAGTATGTCCTGAGAAGATAAAAGAAATGCATAAGAAGGCGCCGGAGTTGATATGCAAGCTAGAGAAGATCTTCCCACCATGCTTCTTTACTCCGATGACACATCTCATTTTGCACCTTGCGAACGAGGTATTGTTGGGGGGCCCTGTGCAGTATCATTGGCAGTACGGCCCTGAGAGACAGAACAAGCATCTGAGACAGAAATGTGGAAACAAAGCTAAGATTGAAGCTTCCATAGCTGAGGCAGTTATCCTAGAGGAGGTGGCAGACCTCAGGACAGCCTACTATCCGGACCATGTTCCCATGTTGCACAATAAGGTGTCTCGATACAATACAGAAGAACACAAGTATAAATCCAAGTTGCCTCTATTCATCAGGCAAGGTGGCAGGGCTGGATGCTCGACATCTTATGTCATGCCACGAGATGAGTGGGAGGATGTCATGTTCTATATCTTGCACAACATCAAGGAAGTTGAGGATGAGTGGATGAGGTAATACCTTTGCACCATTCTTTTAGTCAATTGATTATGTTTACTTTGCCTAATTCTTATACCGCTTTTCTTATTGTAGTCGATTCGTTGAGGAAGAGTGGACGGGAATGCTGCCTCCTACTGAAGCGGAGGCACTTGCTCTTCTCCGAAAGGGTGCTGATGGAAGGAAAAATTTCGTTGCGTGGTTCATGGAGAAAGTAATTTTTCACACTTCCCTATTACCCATTTCACACTTGCAATTAAACTCATGCACCCTATAATTTCAATTAAACTTGTAGGGAAATGATCCGAACGAATCAATGGATGAAGAATTGAGATGGGTTTCCATGGGTTTTGACCCTACCGTCATGACATGCCAAAAGTATGATGTGAATGGGTATCGCTTCCATACAGAGGAGCACCAGAACAGTCGGCCTGATCCCAAAACCATAAATATCGGAGTCCTCACCGAAGGAGATAATAAAGTAGATTACTACGGAAGGGTACGAAAAATATACGAGCTTACATTCAAACGTGGCCGTAAACACCTAAGTCTCACTGTGTTCAAATGCCGATGGTTCGACCCCAACAAGGTTCTGAGACATACGCCTTCTGTTGGTTTAGTTGAAGTTAAACCATCAACCGTCTATGCCGGAGCTGATCTCTTTATCACCGCTACACAGGCCACACAAGTATATTATCTGCCTTACCCATGCCAGAAAGAGTACCTAAAGGGTTGGGAAGTTGTGTTCAAGGTGTCGCCACATGGTAAGCTACCGGACCCGAACGATGATGATTACTACAACATAAACTCCATGACATATGAGGGAGTGTTCTTTCAAGAGGAACATGATGACGTGGTCCGAAACAAGGAGGATGATGATTTGGGTTATGTTGACCTAGACCCAAACGACGACAGCGCACGGATTGATGGTGAGGCAGTTGTGAATCAAAGAGACATAATTATGCTTGAAAAGTTAAATGAAGAAGCTGACACTGACGATGAGGAAGAGCCTCCACCTCCGTCAGACAACGAAGAAGATATGCGGGATAGTGATGATGAGACTAGTCGACAAATAGATTACAATAGTGATGATTCATATGGGTTCTAGAAAATGTAAGTTCTTTTAATGATCATTACAATAGTATGCTTAATGTGCTCTTTTGTTATTAATATCTTTCCTGTATGCTTGTTTTTTTTATATCCTTACTAATTGTTTATTCTCTTCTCAATGCAGGTTTGCTAATCATGGGCAAGTCCAGCGGCGCCAATTTCCTCAGTAAACTCAAAGGAGGACTTACTCGGAGTGGACGAGCCCACAAGGTTCCCTCCCGGCTATGCGAGGATGGCACCTCACAGGGAGGTGGAGGGGTCGGGGGAGGAGACCCTAGAGGAGGAGGGGGTAGGGGAGAGCCCCTAGAGGACGAGGAGGTGGGGGGAGAGGCAACTGGGCCAAAAAACTCCGGGCTGTGTCCGAAATAGGAGGGTCTTCTTCGATGCCCTCCTATGCCGAGGCAGCTTCTGAGTCTGAGGAGGAGGAGTATGTTCCTGATGGCGAGGAGGAGGAGGGTGAGGAGGAGGAGGTCAAGGAGGAGGAGGCCGAGGAGGAGGGCGAGGAGGAGGGCGAGGAGGGTGGAGGGGGGGTTGACCCCGAGTTGTGGGGTGACTTGCCACCGGGTGCTCCGCAGGGGTGGCTGCGTGGTAATGCCGGAGTACCTACACCACCTTCTATCGAGGCGCACAAGTGGCTCATTGAACCTGCGAGGACAGAGTAAGTGCATCTCAATCATATTTTCAACACATGACAACATTTTCTTATTGTACACATGGCAATCCTTTGAATCTTTTGCAGTAACTAGATCCTTCGCGGAAAGGGCCGTAAACCGAACGGCCTTATCATTGTCCTGTTGAAGGAGTTTTGGTCTGGCCTATTCTGCCCACGGCCAGACAGGGACCCGCAGCTGCGTGTTTTGGCCACAAGCTGGGCCCACTACAAGGCTTGTAGCAACACGGAGTACGGGACGACCGCTAAGGCCGTGATCACCAAATTTTGGGTAAGTTCTCTTTTGAATCACTTGTCTTCAGTTTCGTTCATAGTTTATCATTGAATCACTCAACTCATTCCTTGTTTGCTTCTGGTTTATGCATGGTTGCAGCAACTCTATAGAGTTCTTGACGAGCACAAGGCCAGAGCCGACGTGGTCTTACTTACTGCAGCGAAGAAGAAAGCTCGTCAGTTGCAGTACGAGGTGCGTTGGGTTGCCGTCTCGCAGTACTACCACATCTACCTACAACAAAAGATGACCAAAACTCAAGCACAGAAGCAAAAACTTACCATGAGCAGGGAGCAGTTCATGATGGTAACTATTACTGACTTTTCATTATTTCATGGAGTCAACTATATGTTTCGTGCTCACATGTCATGCTTCCAAAATTTGCATAGGTTGTTCCTCGTTGGTGCTATGGAAGGCATGACGGATGGGCGTGTTTGGTGGATAGGTGGGTCGGTGACGATCCAGAGTTTGCTGCCAAGGGCATCAAGGCCCGGGCTAACCATGGAAAAGACGGGACACGCGGCCAAGGAAACAGGAACCACTGGGGCTTCAAGGCCATGAAGGTATATCTATATGCATGATGCATTTTGGTTCTTCTTTACCATCATGTTCTTATGTATGGCTAACTTCTGTTTGACGTTGCAGGAGGACAAGTTGCAGAGGCCGCTCTCAGACATGGAGTCATGGAAGCTGGCCCGCGAGCGGAGTGATCGCAAGGACGGAGAGAGCCATTACTATGGCAACACCGAGCAGCACCTGGGGTCTTACACTCAGAACTATCAGAAGTTGCATACGGATGTTCCCGTTCCTGAGGTCGCCAAGTCTCAGATCGACGACACGGCGGTGGTGGCCATCCAGGGTAAGTCCCATGGCCGGTATACGTGTTTCGATGGCTTGATCACTCCGTCGATCTCGTACACACGGTTTCGAGCTACCAACCCGAGCCCGTTAGAGAGTAACGGGCGTTCGCAGCCTCCCTTAGTCCGCCAACGTGCTGTAAGTACTTCCCCTTATCTTCTTTGTCTCTATCTTTCTTAGTTTATTTTCAGCACTGCCCACTTAGAAACAACCTCAATTTTGTAGGCATATCATGCCTTTCTCGAGCATAGGCATATTGAGGTGCGGGAGTACTTGCAACGAGTGAAGGCAAACGATGATTACAACCGTCAAGTGATGGTGGTTAGTTTTGACCTCTTAAAACCAAGCTCAAATTTGCACTTTCATTCCTTCTAACTTTCTAGTTTGCTTGTTTAACTAACATCCAGGCTATGTTGGCATCTTGGTCTAACCGCACGGAGCCACCACAAGGTGGACCCCCACCACCACCTGCGGGAGAAGCCCCACACATTCCCACGTTCGAGGAATGGGTGGCACTAGGCGGTGATAGTCCGGTTAGTACATTTGCCTAACTACTGAGAAACTAGTTCTCGTTCATTCAACACTATCATGTCATATTTATCGTTAGAATCTTCTCTCAAACATGTAGGGGACCGGCGGCTCGACTCCTGCTCCGTCGACCCCAGTCACTCCGATCTGGCAGAGTGATAGTGGTCGCGGTGGCGGTTTTGGCGGAGGTGGTCTTGGCGGTGGTGGTTTTGGCGGAGGTGGACTTGGTGGTGGTGGTGGTGGTTTTGGCGGAGGTGGTCTTGCTTGATGTGTCGATGATGATTCTGTGCATGCGGCCGTCGTGCCATGTCTTTCATGTTCCAACTTTTATGATGTTCCATGTCTTGCACTACTTTTATGTTCATGAACTTTCGCCGGTGATGATCTTTAGATGATGAACTTGACTATGTTTAAATGATGATGATGAACTTGAGTATGTTTAGATGATGAACTGTCATATTTCTGCATAATTCCATATTATTCTGCTTTGAAATGCTGTCAAATGAATTGAAAAAGAGAAAACAGGGGAAAAAACTATGCCTACGGCAAAGCCGTCGGCATATATAAGCCTAGGAGGTACCAGGGCACGCCACATGGCAGGGATATGCCTATCTATGCCGACGGCTTTGCCGTAGGAATATCCCTGCCGCCAGGAGAAGCCAGGGGACGACACGTGGCGTAGGTATGCCAACGGCTAGGCCGTCGGCATACCTGCGCCACGTGTCATCCCCTGGCTCGCCAGCGCTTTTGACGGTGTCGTCCGTTGCCGTCAGACGGAAAATAATGCCGATGGCTAAACTATGCCGGCGGCTAAACTATGCCGACGGCTGTCCCATGACCGTCAGCATACGCACCTATGCCGACGGGTATACTACGCCGACGGCCTGACACATCTACGCTGATGTGATCTACACCGACAGGGCTATGCCGACGGCAGCCGTAGGCATAGATCTATGCCGACGGCAGAGGACCTATGTCGACGGCCCTGGGCCGTTGGCATAGCCCGCGAGTCCGATAGTGACACCGTCCATCTCTCGACTGCTTTAGACAGAGACAACCTCACGGGAGTGGAGAGCATAGTTTCCGTCTGGCGGGACAACCCGGACTTCATCCCGTTTTTGTGGACTTCTCTTCTCGACACCATGCACGGCTTGTACATGGAGGCGCTTTCCCGGCTGCCAACCCGTGCCTTACGCGAGGGCCACATCATCCGCGCCGTCCTGGCAGCCGGACACTGTTACGGCCCCATGAACGACCCCGTGTCCAACATCATGTTCAACTCCATTTGGTACGACGCCGTCTTCCGACTCTTCCCTCTGCTCAAAGATGTCTCCGTCGAGGTCGGAGCAGCTGACATTCTTGATCCTCGATTCTTGTCGTGTGTCGAATCATGTTCCCTCAAGGGCATTGTTGCCCAGCTCTGCAGCTCACCCGGAATTCCGAGTGAGCAGCACGCCGTGTTGCTGCTCTGCAGAGATCACGACAAGCCACAGTTGTGGGGCACACAATGCGGAACCTCCCCCGGCGACATAGCTGCCGCAGCACTGGCCGCCAAACACCCACAGCCTGCCGCCTACGAGGCGTTTCTCAGCGGGCTGTCCTCCGATGAACTCGACTCCATGCGTTCTTTGATGCCCCGATCGGGCTCGGTCCTCTCCGATGATGCCCTGGTGCAACTGAAGACGATGATAAGGCAGCTGGTAGCAGCAGGAAAAGACATTGCTGCGGCACAGGTGCGAAGAATGGCCCCTGTCCTATGTCAATCGGCCTTGGAGACGCTGGCTGCAAAGAGGTCAGCCTTCACTTCTCTGCAGGGTTACGTTCGCACAAAGCTAGAGCAATTGCTGCGTGACTATGGCCACAGTGAGGTATGAAAATACTTCTGATCCGTCAGTTAATTGTTGCTTTTACCGTTGTATCTTGTTCTGCTAAATTTTTCATCCTTGCTTTAGGGACAAAGATATCAACTTGGTGTTATCTGTGGAGTGACCACGAATAGATACTACACCTACACCAACTGCTTTCATGTCAACTTCCTGGCGAGCACGGAATCGGATGATGGCGTCCCCGGTGATGCTACCTGCAGATCATCTCTCCCGTACGAGCTATTCTTCGCCGAATTCTGGAACCAATCTGATCAAAGAATCGAAGAATCAGCGAAGCCGCCCATGTGCTGCCCTGTACCAGAATACCCTGCATATCTCGGTAAGTTGTCATCTGCTACATACACTGATGATCATACTTTAACAACTACTCGCTCCGTTCATTATTATAAGATGTTCTAACTATTTCTGTATCAGATGTATATATAGACACATTTTATTATGTTTGTTCATTCATTTCATTCCGTATCTAGTTCATATTAAAATATTCAAAACATCTTATGTAATAGTGAACAGAGGAAGTCCTGGCTAGGTTGCCTAGGGGAAAACATACTGGCATTTAAAGTGAACAATGAATGGCAGTGAGGTGAAAAATAATTACCATGATTGTACAACCGTCTAGCCACATATTGTTGCATCTCATGTGTTCCCCTTTACCAAAGTTCTTTGTTTAAGCAATGAGGGCCGTGAGGTGCTTCGACATGGCCAAGCCGATTTCAGCAAGGATGCGGACTATTTTGATTCGGTGCGGCTTTTAGAGAGCAAATGAAAAAAAGGGACTAAAATAAACCCGTCAAAGTGGCATGCACATTCAGCACTGGAATGGGAAAGAATTAAATGGGTTAATTTGTGACACAAGTTTTCTTAAATTGGGGGAAATGTGAAAAAATAAACTGCTAAATGAGGTAATTGCCGTCACAAACGTGAAACTAGGGGGCAAAAAATATGGAATTCGCTCTTTTTTTATATAATCTATACCCCTATATAGTGTGTGAATAACTTTGAAAGTTGGTCGTTAGATGAAGCCAATCCGACGGTACAAAGATGGCAAATCCGAGCACTACTGGCCGTTGGATATCATCTACATTCTACCAGATTCTGCGACATGTAGAATCTAAAAGACTCCATGGTTGAACTTAGGTTTGTTTGGTTCATGAATAACTTTGCCACAACTAAGCTTAGGCAAAGTGTGTCTGCCACAAAAAGTGTGGCTAACAAAATGGCCAAGTGTGGCAAGATTTGGCAAGAAGTTGAGTTTATGACAAAATGGAATTCGCTCTTTTTTTATATAAAGATTGGTAGATGCATATAGCGGGCTGATCCTACGATTTAAACTTCAGTATGATGTTTAGCCTGTGATGTTATAAAGTTTGAATGATTTATATATGTGCAGTCTTTTCTGTTTGCTATATGCAGCATGGCTCTTTTGAGCGTTACCTCCTGGGGCCTTTCAATTCTCATGTCCTTTCTTTGTTTTTCTGAACAGGTCGATGTATTGTTTGCGAGAATAACTCAAGTAGGATTGTGCATCCATCTTGTGAGTATTTCATGGACAACACCAACTATAACTTTCCCGTACATGACCATAGCAGGCTTGATCATGGTGGGATGCTGGATTTTGATTTCATCTATTTCGATAATGAAAGGGATAAGGATGCTGAGTTTGCGAAGATCGTATCAGGACAGTCTTTGCCCTGCTTCTAGAGCCGGTTTAGATTCTCTCGCAATTGTTGTTCCTTCCTTGTCTTGTGAGTATGTAGTGTAAATGCATGGACTGTGCATTGGCCGTGTCTTAGTAAAGCCTACGATCGGATAGAATGGTTTTTCCTAAGGAAATTATTAATGAAGATGGGCTTTGAGACCTGTTGGGTGAAAATGATCATGTCATGTGTTATTAGCGTGCAATATTGTATGAGGTTTAACTCGCATGAAAAAGACAAGATCAAGCCGAATCGTGGTTTGTGACCAAAAAGGCAAGGTGCTTAAAAGGGATTCTTGAACAATATTGTGCAGCAATCATGACAAGTAATAAAATGTTGAGAAATCATGTGTTGTATCTTTTTAAGCCTATGCATTGATGTAAACAAGGGCTCAAGCGTATTTGATACTATTGAACATTACGACGCAATCACTCAAGCATAAGTACTTTGGGCTCTCGATGCATGTTGGCGTGGAGAAGAGTGGGTATCTGATATAGTGGCGAAGAGAAACGAAGAGAAGGTTGGAAGGAGAAAATCATATCTCTCAGCGGTAAAGAAGGGCTTCTCAACCCCTTCCCCTTTGCCCACTCCCACAACACGTGCACGGAGAGTGAGTGAGAGAGAGAGAGAAACATAAGGACCCATGCTCCCCCCCCCCCCCCCCCCCCCCCACACACACACATTTCTCGCTTTGTAGAAACACCAGCATCCCACCATGCCTCGCAGCACCGTACCTGGTCGCCATTCGCAACACCACTTCTCGCCATCCCTAGTCCGTTTGCCATGGCTCTCAACACCGCCTCACCATGGTTGTAGCATCTCCCACCGAGCCTTTCAACACTAGTGGTCACCGTTCGTAGGACCAATACTCGCCGTCCCCTGCCCTTGCTCCTCCATTTGCAGTATCAGGGGTCACCGCTCGCAACACTATCGTAGCAATACTATATCGCTGTCGCGGCACTGGTGCTCGCAGTCACCTCCCCCATCCCCATCAACCCCCTCACGGTGGTGCACTGCCTGCAGCAGCCGCCCTCTGCCCTCGTAGCAGTGGCGACCATCCGGCACAGCACCGCTCGCGGTAAGGCCAACATTATAGCAGCGTACCACATGGCAATGCTTTCCTATGCAAAAATAGATGACTCATTGACAAAAAATAATGCATGGAAAGGATGACAAAGACATTTCTGCCGACTCCGAAAAAACTTTGGACCCTGATAAGTGCCACACGTGTGGCACAAACGCATGGCAACTCCAAACGTTTTTTGATGACAAGTTTAGTGACGCGAGAGTGACAACTTTCGTAATTCAAAAGATGGCAACTTTATTTTCCAGATTTGTTTCTTCTTTTTGGATGATAATTTTTTTTAGAAGAAGAGGGCAGTGCCCCTGATCCATTTCATGCCAGAAACGAAACAAACAATCCAGTACAGGTCTTACATAGGAGCACACAGCGGACAGCAGCTACACTGCCGCAGTGAAGAGAATAAAAGAACTAGAGGAACTGCATACATCGCAGGGTTACGGTGACAAAACCACCTGTCGTCTAGATAGCAGGAACAACAAAAACTACAAAATAAGATCAGCGGCTCTGCAAGGGAGGACATTTCAGAAGGTGTCTCCACGCCTCAGCCAGGGTCTGGCCACAGCAGTAGGGGTGGACTTCTCGCTTTCTTCTCCAGCTCTTTCGCAGCCCACACCAGCTTGTCCTTGGCACACCCGGAGGAAAGGCACTACCAAGAAGATAGATTTAACGCGGTTTTTCGCCAAATAGTCTGCAAGCCAGGCCAACAAACGTTATTGAAAACCATGTCGTTGCAAGTTTTCCAGATCGCCCATAGCCCAGCTGCATGTACAACGTTAATCGCAGCAAAGCTATCCCCTCTGATCCAGCAGGAGGAGATGGCCATTATGTTAATGTCATCATTAACTCCAGTGAGGACACGTATGGCTTTCCAGAATTCAACAGCAACAACACAAGTACTGAATAAATGAGAGCAAGATTCTTGTTCATTGCAAAAAGCACATGTAAGGTCATCTAGATTATGCCTTTTGCACAGATTATCTCTGGTTAGCAGTTTGTTATTAGTTAACAGCCAGAGAAAAATCTGAATTCTAGGGGGAATCTTGATCGTCTAAACGGCAGGGGAGTTGACAGGAAGCACCCCCCTGAAATTAATAAATTTATAAAAAGATTTAACACTTTAAATCCCTTTGGAATTCATATTCCAGACTAGTGAGTCGTCCTCGTCTGTAAGATGGATAGAGCTAGCAATATCTAGGAGCTCGAACCATAAAGATAACTGCTCTGGGGTAAAATATCTCCGGAAGGTTAGCTTGAGGGTATGGCCATCCCATATTTTATCAATGGTGGGATTTTGTTCATTGGCTAGAACATATAGGTCCCAATACATGGTAGCTAGGGTGCCATTGCCAAACCAATGATCCTCCCAGAACCTGACCCTCTTGCCATTCCCAATCTTCCAAGAGAAACCAACCTTAGCAGCTTGAGCTGCCCAGAGCACCCCTTTCCAGAAAGGGGATGCTCCAGTGTTGGAACAAGCAAAAATATTGCTCTGAGGTTTATACTTGGAATCAATGATGTTCTTCCAAATCTTATCCTCAGAGTTATAGTACCTACTAATCCAAGAAGCTAATAGAGCCAAATTCATGTCCCCAATGTCAGTAATTCCAAAACCCCCAAACTCCTTCCTCATGGCAATGGAGTTCCAGGCAGTCAGGTGATATTTGTGATGACCCTCATAATCATCCCAAAAGCAATGGGCTAATTGGGAATTAATAAGTTTGATGGCCCATTTGGGAAACTTGATGAAACCCATTAGATAGGTAGGGATACTAGCTAGGCAGGCTTGGACTAAGATAAGTCTTTTGCCAAAGGAGAGTAGTCTTCCTCTCCACCCTGCAGCTCTCTTAATGACCTTATCAATAGTGGGTTGGAGATCTTCCCTCCTGATCTTGCAAAAGTGAAGAGGGGCCCCCAAGTACTTAATAGGAAAAGTACTCAGTTTGCACCCTAAGGTTTGGGCAAACACTAGTGCCTCATCCCTATCTAATTGATGGGGACAAGGTCACACTTATGGAAGTTAATTCTCATGCCAGAAATTTGTTCAAAACAGGACAGGAGCCATTTAAGGTTTTTGGCATGATCAAGGTTATTATCAAGAAAAAGAAGGGTGTCATCAGCATACTGCATGCTGATTACACCAGCAGGGTTAGAGGGTGGAAAAACACCAACAATTAAATTTGCTTTGGCTGCTTTAATCAAAATCCTAGTGAATACATTAGCAACTAGGTTAAATAGAAGGGGAGAGATAGGGTCACCTTGCCTAGCTCCTTTGCCAGCAATGAAATATTCACTGTTAGTGTCATTAATCCTGACACCCACAGATCCATTGCAGAGTAAAGATTCAAGCTTATACATCCAAATAGGGCCAAAGCCTCTCTTTTTCAGCATTTTCAAAAGAAATTCTCTACTAATCATGTCATAAGCTTTTTCATAATCTAACTTGAAGCAAAATCCAGACTCTTTATTTGAGGCCACTGCATGAACTACCTCATGAGCAGCCACAATGCTTTCAAGAATGAATCTACCTTTCAGGAAAGCAGTCTGGTTGGGAGAAATGAGAACATTGCAAATAGGGCCAAACCTATTGGTGGCACACTTGGCAAAAAATTTAAAACTGTAGTTAATCATAGCTAGAGGCCTGAACCTATCTAGTTTAACTGCATTTGGTTCTTGTAAAGGTCAAGTTCTCCAGCTTCCCAGTCTCCAAAAAGAGCAAACAGGTCATGTTTAATTAAATCCCAGTATTTCTGGTAGAAAAGAAAAGCGAAGCCATCAGGGCCAGGAGCTCCCTCAGCATATGAGCCAAAGACAGCAGCCTTAATTTCCTCCTAAGAAAATGGCTTTTTCTAGCAAATTAAAATGATCAGAGGAAAGTAAACTATCCTGATCCCAGAAGTCATCTTGAAGGTCAATATCAATAGTAGGAACAAAACCAAAAAGCTTTTTATAATCATCTACAGCTAAATGCAGAATACCTTGGGTGTCTTCAATAGGGCCTGAGGGTGTTTCCATACAGCAATTTGTTTTTTCCTCCTCTTTTGATTGGCTACTGCTTTGAAATAGCTAGTGTTGAGTTCTTCCTCTAGTATTTCTTTCTCCCTGGATCTCTGTCTAGCCTTGATCTCCTCCCTCCTCCATATCTCATTTAAATCACCTGCAATATTTTTCATCCTGCTTTTAGAATTAGGGGATAAAGGTTGAGACTCAGCTAAAATGTCTAAACAGTTGTATTCAGCTACCAAAGCTTGCTTAGTCCTATTCTGATCTGCTTCATAATTAGCACACCAGCCTTTTGCAGCTTTCCTGGTAGTTCTGATTTTAAACTGCCAAATATCAATGGCTTTGGTGGCATTACACTTAGTGTTCCAAGCTTTGTGAATGACCTCATCAAAGCCAGGAATATCTAGCCACCATTTCTCAAATCTAAAGAATTCAAATGAAGGGTGGGAGGCCCAGTGGATGTGTTCAACACCAAAGGGGTGTGATCACTACCAAGTCTGGGAAGGGCTTTAATAGCAGCCCCAGGGAAGAGGCCCTCCCAATCAACAGAAACAAAAACCGTATCTAGGGTGGCCATAATGAGGTTATCCTAGTTGTTAGCCCAGGTGAACCTTCTACCAGCATTCTTAATCTCAATGAGACCAAAATTATTGACCCAATCATTAAATAGGTCAGCCCAGTGTTGATTAATGTTACCAGTATTTTTCTCACTAGTGTCCCTGACCAAGTTGAAATCCCCTCCAATTAAGGTAGGGCCAGACCACTCAGCTAAGACACTATTAAGTTCATTAAGGAAATCAAGCTTAGACTCATCATAAGCAGACCCATAAACAGAGATCAATCTCCATTTAGTGTATTTGTTCTTGAACTTCAATATACATGAGATGCAGAAGGTATGAATATCACACTGAGTAATGTCAAACATATCTTCTTTAACTCCTACTAGAACACCACCTGCAGTACCAACAGCAGGTAGCCAATTCCACACAAATCCACTTCTAGAATCAATAGCTTCTAGTTGAGGGATAGTGAAATTAGCTTTTTTAGTCTCAGAGAGACAAATAAAATCAGGACAACAAGCTTTAATGAGCTCTTGAACTCTGGTATTCTTAGATGAGCCATTCAGGCCTCTAATGTTCCAGAAGGCTCCAATCATAAGGAATTATTTTTAAAATATCTACACCTAGCTAGACACTTCTTAGTCCTTTGATGGGATACTTCCATCCAAGGAATTTCACCCTCCTCCTCTTCTGAATTATTATCAGTGTCAGGTGGGGGATCCATCTCAGTGTCCTTATTGTTATCACAAGCATCTACTCCATTGACATCAATGTCAGGAGGGGGAAATTCAGGGTTATCCTGATGAAAATTGGACAACCTCTTGAGTTCTATCTGTTTAATAATCTCAATATTGTTGTTGCAGCTAGAAGCATCAGCTCCAAGTTTTAGGCCAGATAATTTAGCATTATGTAACAAAAGTTCATTGTCTAAGCAAGCAAAAGAATTCTTGAAGACAACAGAAGTATTACCTCTGGTAACCTCCAGGTTCTGAACTCTTTTGATCTCGTGGGCCTTGGCAATGATATTCTTGCCATCTCTAACAATCCTGTTGCTCATCCTAGTGGCAACAACAGGGCCCCATTTTCCCTTACCAGGTCTATGGACCTGAGGTCTAGGAGCAGGGCAAGAAAGGGTGGTGATGGAGGGAGCCAAGGAGCTTGGGCCAAAGTCTCTGGGGCCATCTTTCACAGCTTCAAATTGAACTAGTAAACTGTTACCACAGCCTTCATAATGATGTTTCTTAGCAGCATCCAGATAACTTTTAGTCACAGGGGCTCCCTGGATATTAGATGAGATTAAAAAGGACTGAACAACAGGGGTAGGGGGAGGGGACAACCAGACTTAGTTTTAGCTCCACTTGGGGCAGGAGTAGTTTTTTTGGCCATCTGATTGTTAGCATCTTGTTCCATTTCCTCTCCAAGTAGATCATTATCGCTGTCATTATCTCCATCCCCATCTTTATCAGCATTCCCAAAGCCTCCAGGGCCAACGGATGGACCAGGGGGACCATCTGAGGGTTTATGGTTAGGAGACTCAATAGTTGTGTCCTCATCAACCTCAAAGTTGAGTAAATATAACTCCTGTTGGAATTCAAACAACCTACCTTTGGGGATGAGCTGAGGTTCTCTCACAGCAACTTGTACTCTAACCACTTCATAGAAGCTCCTGAAGATCTCATGCCAGTCAATATTGACAATGACACCTAGGAAAGAGGCAATCTGAGAAATAACTAGCCAGGTGCACTAGACAGGGGGAATACCAATGATGTTAATCCACACTTCTTTGAGAGAATCATAAGCAGGTAGTTCACCATGCCAGTCTTTGAAGGAGATAGTAACACCTTTCTTTTTCAGGTTGATAAATTTGAAAGCAACCAAATCAGAGATTTTTTTGTTGGGGGGGGGGGGGGGGGGGAATCTGACCAAGAACTGGGTTTCATCATAGGCTCTGATCTGCCATGGCCAGTTGGTTTTCCACATTTCAAGGACAGGAGTGATCGTGCCACGTGTGTGGCATTATTCGGGAAAACTTTTGACGTGACCTCCACGACTCGTACCGTGTAGAAGCACGCCTTGATTTCCTCTCGGGCGCTTCGATTGCTTTTCCTCGTCACGCCGCCTTGTCCGTCGACACATCTCATATCCTGCAGATTTTCTCCTTTCTGCAGCGTTCGCCTTGTTGCTTGGCTCATGTCAACAAATCTGCAGAGTAAGAAAGAACACCATGCGGAGAAGAAGAGACGAAGAAGAGGAAAGACAGCACACCTCGACGCCTGCTTGCAGCTGGATCCCATGCGTCGGGAGCGGCCAACTGGTGCGCTTTCAATTTCAGATCGATACTACTCCCTCCGTTCCTAAATGTAAGTCTTTATAGATATTCCATTAGATGGACTACATACGGAGCAAAATAAATGAATCCACACTTAAAATGCATCTACATACATCCGTATATAGTTCATAATGAAATCTCTACAAAGACTTATATTTAGGAACGGAGGAAGTACTATATATAAGCCGCAACAAAAGGCTTACTTTTTTTGAGGGATCTCCGCTTCAAGTCGCGTCTTGTTTAGCCCCAAATCCCACCTGTTGGTAGAAAATAATAAAACGCGTGGTTTGATTTAGAATAATCTAGATTTTCTGCTGTAGATGGATCGGCTTCCTCGTCATTGGCTATAAGAAAAAGGAAAAGTTCTCAACGAGATGATGGTTCTCACGATAGCAAAAGAAGGGGGTCTTCAGGGAAGGAACTCGCAGTTCCACAGGTAACACATCCTTCCATGAATTTGAATGGCACAAGCTGATCTGACGACCTATGCTAGCTAGCAAATGAGATTTTATTTACTGTATTTATTTTTGCGTGTGGTCCTGCTGCATTAGTACTTCTGTTTTATTCCAATTGTTCCAGGATTCATCTCCGCGTCAGAAAACTGTCTGTCACGAGTCTTGTTAAAGAGCAGAAAATTAATTGTTCTGTTCCAGATTCAGTGCAACATATTATGCCCTTAAGCAAACTCTCGCCTTTGGGATGTCGCTTTTTTCAGATTCTGGAGATTTCTGATTCCCATGTTCAACAGCCTTTGGAGCAGAAGTGCCACAAAGACAGCCACAAACTTTCTCCAGATTAAAACCCACACTGCTTGCACTCAAATGCAAAAGGTCGCAAATGAACTTCAGAACTTTAATGCACATTAAGTATATATTTATTTAAGACGAGAGATTGTTGATTATCCCTCCGTTCCAAAATAATCGAAGTTCTAGGATTTCCATAAGTCAAGACCAAGTCTATATAAAAATCCACAAAGATCTACGATATCAACTATGTATAATATATGAAAATTCAGAGGTAGTAGAACTTAGTAAAGCTTTGTGCTGGTAACAGCAGTTGTCAGAGGTAGTAAATCTTCTGATCTTAGTGATCAAAAGTTGTCAGAGGTAGTGAACCGCTATTGTTGACTCATAACACTCCCAACCCCTTCTCTTTTTCATAAGACTGAGGTATAGGTAGGGCTAAAAAAAGCAAAATAAAGAGTCAAATCGCACCAACTCTATAATAAGTAGGGAAAAAAACTTGTCTATCCAATGCTCAGTTTACTCAAATGCCACTATGCTTCTATTGGCTCCCCCTCCCTTCACACTAACGAAGGAAGGCATTTTATTTTACAATTATAATCTTTAACTCTTCTTCCAATCTTCTTGATGCAGGACATTTGGTGTCATAATCATTCCCTAATGACGATACGAGATGCTGCCCATGCTGCCTGCGTATCTCGTGCCTTTGGAAGTTCTTGGAAAAGCTATCCCAACCTCATATTTAATACTCGAACAATAGTGTTGCGGGATGGCATGGATTTCACCTGCCGAGTTGATCACATTTTGGAAAAACACTCTGGCATTGGCGTGAAGGCATTCGAGCTTAATTTTCCCTTTTTCTACAAGTCTGATGGCTATAAATATCTCCATAGGTGGCTTGAGATAGTGGTTAAACCTGGCATTGAAAAACTCACCCTTGCGATTCCTGAGAGAGAGGAAGTCAACTTCCCATGCCAAGTTCTATCTGATGGGAATGGAAGCTCGATGTGGTATCTTCACCTTGCTTACTGTGCCTTCCATCCTACAGTCAGTCTTGGTTGCTTGAGAAGTTTGACAGTGCTGTTTCTCGACTGTGTGCGAATTACAGGGAACGAGTTAGGGTACATTTTTTCCAGCTGTGTTGCTTTGGAGCATTTGGAACTCAGGGAATGCTCCGAGATAACTTACTTGAAGATACCTTCCCAGCTGCAGCGGCTCAGTTCCGTGCATGTGTTAGAATGCCACAAACTGCGAACGATAAAGATCGAAGCTCCAAATATTTGTAGGTTTCACTTTACAACATTTCACAATGTAGAGTTCTCACTTGGAGAATCATTGCAACTGAAGAACCTAGAGATGCTCTGTTGCCGCCTCCTCTATTATGCACTTGAAGAGCTACCATCCATTGCGCCGAATCTTGAAACTTTTAGCATATTTTCATACCATGAGGTATGTTCTAAAACTCTTTGTGATCTTTTTCTTGGAAGGGAACCTTCTGTGTTTTTTAGTGGTACCTTGGAATATTAATTAACATGTGGCATATTTCTGCAGGTGGTAAATACAACAATGGCATTGGCGCCTAGCAAGTTCCTCCACCTGAAGTACCTGAGTATTAGTATTCATGGAGACTACGATTATTTTTCTCTGATTTCTTTTCTTGATGCCGCTCCTTCCTTGGAGATGTTCACACTGAATGTAGGTCACCGTTCATCCTGCAAATATTCTTGAATGCACTTATCCAACAAATATAACGAGCCTCTGTAGTTGAACCATTTATTCAAGTTACCTAAACTATTTTCTTTATTTTCAGGTACTGATACGGCAAGAATGCATTGATGAATTGCTTTATAAAGATCCGCCACGTCTAAGGAAGTTGCCAGGATACATGCTTGACAAGCTCAAGACAGTGAAGATATCTCGGTTCTGCTCTTCAAAGAGCTTGGTTGAGCTGGCGTGCCATATTCTTGAAAACCCAGCATCAGAGCGTCTTGCACTGGACACCACCGGTGGTGGTCTCCGGTGTTCTGACCGCGGTCCCGTAAATGCTCCTTCTTGCATAGAGCCACGGATGCCCATACAGCGGTCTTGGTAATCGGAAAATACATCGTGGGAAAAGTTCGTTCTAGAGTTAAACTAGATGTTGTGGAGCCTTGCATTTGGTGCCATACGAGAGTTTTTTAGTTCAACTTGTGAAATTCCCCTCTCTCCTCCCGTGTCCCCCGCTGGCGACCCGGGAGAGCCCCTCTCCGCCGCCGGCCAAAGGCCCCTCCTCCCGCCCCTCCTCCCCTCGCCGTCGCCGGTGGGCGCCGCACGGGCAAGCGTCGGCGGCGGCAGGGCTGCTTTCCCTCCCTGGCTGGCGTGGTGTGTCGCGGGGCTCGCCCTCCTTGCCATGGCGTGGTGCCGCAATCGTCCCTGGCTCCGACCTCCTCCCCGGCAGCTGGGGGCCTCTCCCGGCGTGGCCTCGCTCCCGTTGCGCCCTCGCTCGCTGCTGTGTGCCCGTGGCCGAGGCGGGGCGTGTAGGCTGCGGATCTGGGGTTTCATGCCCAGATCCGGTCGGTGGTGGTTGATGGCGTCTTGGGCGACCGGCGGCGCTGGAGGGTGGTGGTGGTGCGTCGGGTTGCTGCTGGTCGGGCGCTGGAGGGTGGTGGTGGTGGCGCGCCGGGCTGCTCCTGGTCGTGGTGCTGGAGGGTGGTCGGGGTGGCGGCGCAGTGGCGGTGGCTCCGGTGGTGCGTGCCCGGCGGCTTCGGCGCTTGGAGCTCGCCAGGCGTGGTTGCTGCTTCGGCTGTGGGCGGCGGCATGGGCAGGTCTCGGTGGCCTACCGGTGTCGTGGTGGTTTCACGGTGGCTCGATGGATCTGTCCGCGGCAACGGCCGACTTCTCCGGCGTCGGTTTGTCTGCATTCGGGCCGTCTCGACCTTCACCCCATCTCCTCGTCGCCCGGACGCTACTCCCATCAAAGGGCTGGTCCTCTCCCAACTGCGGTCCACCGCTCGTCTCGCGCTCGATGCAGCAGGGCAGAACTCGTCTCGCACACGATGCAACAGGACCGAGCTCGTCTCGCGCACGATGCAGCAGGACTGACCTCGTCCCCCCTCTCGTTGCTGCAGGACCGAGCTCATCTCGCGTTTGGGGTAGCAGGATGGGTCGGTGGATGCCAGTTCTGGCCGACCTATTGGGTCTCAACACTGGGGTCGCCCAGGGGCGCGAAAGATGGACCTTTCCGCTCGTCTCTTTCTCTGGGGGGCGGCGGGTCACGGGTGAGGTGGTGTTGAGGTCTTGGATGCTGGGGTTGCGGCCTGGTGGTGGTGGTTGCGCGGTGCTCTTGGACAAAGCCCATGCCTTTGTGCTGCCCGGTCATCATGGTCGTGTGGGCAGCGTGGTTGCTGGGGTCTGGCGTTCGGTGGCGGTGATTGTTGGCCGAGATGAAAACCTGCTCTATCTTCGGACGGACCGGCGGCGGCGAAATCGTTCCCTTCTTGAAGGCGTCGTCGCGGCTCACATTGCCCGTCATGCGGCTCCGGGGAAAACTCTGATCCTTGAATCGGGCGATGGCGGCGCTTCGGCGTCGTATCCTTCCTGAAGGCGCCGCCTTGGAGCGCATGGTTCGTCATATGTAGCTTCATATCTTCGGGGCGGTAGTGCTAGGAGTGGTGTTGCTACGCGCAGCGCCTATGTATCCTGTCTTGGATGTGTGCGTGTGTTGCGGTGGCATGGCGTGTGGTTGTATTGGATGCTTGTGATTTGGTGCTTTATATATAAAGCAGGGCGAAAGCCTTTTTCGATATTTGGTGCCATACCCTTAACTCATAGGCGCATAGTATAGTTGTCAATGCGCAGCTGGTACATCTAGAAGTTTTGGGTGGACTGAATGTTATCTTTTTTTTTTATATATAAAACTCGTGAGTATATTAGCTTGACTTTTGTTACTGCTTTGATTTGTGTTGAGGGAAGTTGCTTCCAGGCCCGTTTACGGGGTTGTAGAAAAAACCTGAATCCTGCCTTTACACTGCTTGTTCGGTGTTTCATTTAGCCTGTCGTTTTAAAATCCCGCAGCATCAGTGAATAGTAGACGCCGCACTTGCAGCGAAAATGAACGAGATTGTCGCCCTTTGGCTGAACTCTGTGAAGTGAACACGGAGGATGCAGCGAGGTTGCCGTTCCTGGGCGTAACTTTCATGTGTCTATTTGAAAGCGTAACACGACACGGGAAAGTTTCATGTAATGTGCACCAAATAAAAAAAAATCACCTTTGCCGGGCATGCGCTATAGGGTAAGGTAAGTCTACCCATGACTCCACAACTCCCTTTTTTTTAAAAAAAAAACTCCACGACTCATACCGTGTAGAACATCTCGAAGGCGGCGCGCGAAGGACTTCGATATAGATTCAATTTCTTGCGTGGAGTGGGATCTCGCCCGACGGGGAGAAGAGAACAACAAGGACGAACAGCACAGCTCTACGCCTGCTTGCCGCTGGATCGATCTCATGCATTCGGAGCGGCGGACTGGTGCATTTTTAGATTTCATATATAAACAGGGACAAGTAGTAGTTTGCTTTTTGAGGGATCTCCACTCCAAGTCGCATCCTTTTTAGCCCCAAATTATTGCACTTGTTCTTAGAAAAAAAGATGTGTGATCTGATATGAAATTTAGGGTGAACGCTAGGGTGGAACAGCACCGATATTTCCTTCACTCACCAATAACCGTTTTCTGTTGCAGACGGATCGGCTTCTTCGTCATTGGCTACAAGGAAAGGGGCACCTTGCAAACGAGATGATGATTCTCACGACAGCAAAAGAAGGGGATGTTCAGGGACAGAGCTACCAGAGGTAGTAATATACATCCATAAATTTGAAGGGCAGACCTATATATGCTGCAGAAATTGATTGACAACCAATGCTAGCTAAATGAGATTTAGTTTATTTTTCTGCGCTACAATCTCCTCTCCTGTAGTCCTCCTGCTGCATTAGTTGTTCTGTTTTCTGTTCTGTTCCAATCGTTCGTCCAGATTCAGGCTGCAAGTGGAGATGGGATTAAGTAGGACTACTTAGCCCATCCCACTTAATCTTCTTTAATGGAATCCCATTAGAAAATAATAATAATAATCGGGCTAGCCCACTTATCCCATTGGATCCCGTAGGAAGCCCACTTAGATATCGTCGTGTCCGAACAAGTAGAGCGAGGGCGGTGCCACAACGTACTCCCGCCGCCGCCAGTCCGCCATCGCGTTCCTGCTTCTTCCTCCTCACACCGCACCGCCCCCGGCGGCCTCCCCATCACCGAAGCTGTCAGCGACCTGGGCCTCGCTGGGCCTCAGGCACTACCCAGCCCATGAAGGAGACGCACTACATATACAGGGGAAGGCCTCCACGAGCAACTCGGCTTGGATCAGGACGGCGGCTTCGGCCGAGGCTTGGCTTCATCTTCCTCCTTTCCCTTCTGTAATCTCTATCTCTTCCTCCTGTATCTCCAGCTTGTAACCGAATTCATGGCAATTGATTGAATTAGTAGAGAGAACCTCACAATTGGCATCAGAGCCGTTCGATTCTCCACCAAATACCCACCCCAGAATTTTCCCCACCCAATTCCATGGATTTTCCACGACGGCGTGCCGAGCTCCTGGCGACTCTCTCGTCGGAGGGTCGGGCGACGTATGAGGTGCTCAGGGCCCAGCTAGCCCGTGATGTGGACCGGTGCTTTGCTGAGTCCAAGGCGAGGCTAGAGAAGGGCATGGAGGCGGCGCTCGGCGACCTCCACACCAAGCTGGACAGGACTATCGGCGACCTCCGCCAGAAGGTGCGTAGCGACCACGGCCGTAGGTGCGCCCCTGCGGCGGCAGCCTCTACTGCGACAGCGCCTGCTATGTCGACGTCGGCTGGGAGCCATGTCTTCCCCGACCCCAATCACGGCCCCGACCTGTCGTCTTCGACTTCGTCAACGACGAACACGGCCAGGCCTATGCGCGTCTCGAGCAGCAGCATCACCACCGACGGGTCCCATGAGTTGGAGGTTGCTGCCTCCTCCTCCGACCCCGCTCCAGCGGCAGCGGCCACGAGCATCTCCGTGTGGAGCGCGACTGCCGTCGCCCCCGCATCAGGCGGCGTTCCCTCCCTCGTCGCGTCGGCCACCACCCGCTCGACGAGCCCAGGAGGAGACATCGATGCGGCACCAGACGCCAACCCTCTGGTGTCCACGGGTCCCATCGGCATGCCTGCGTCCACCATGCAGAGCGAGCCAGACCATGTGCGTGAGACGCCCATCACCTGTTCGACGCTTGGCCTCTACCCCGTCGCCAACGCCATTCAGATCAACAAGGTCCCCCTACCTGAGATTGCTGTGTCCCCAACACGATCTGCAGCCTTCTCCACCTCCACCTTCATGGCTGCAGTGTCCGCCTCACTCGATTCAGAACTTGCTCTCGCCACGCCCACCATGTGTTCGACCGAGTGCCCTGGAGAAGAAAACAGTGAAACAAGGACCACGCCCACTTGTACAGCAGCGCCGCCGGCATCCTCGACCAGTGCTATTCCTGCTATGTGTGAGGTGAGCATAGAGGTCAATTCCATGGCTCTGATGGATATAACCAGTTCGTCTCCAATCCTCACAAAGGTCACAACCACCCAAGCATTGTCGCCTACCAAGTGTTCGACAGAAGGCCTGAACGGCGAGACCAGTGTGGCTTGTCTCAAGTATTTAGTCAGCTCACATCACCAGTTGCAGCAGCACGTGTGGTTCGCCGAGTTCAAAACTGAATTGAGGAAGAGCCGTGAGGAATTGTTGGCAGCCAGGAAGGAGATGAACTCAGTATCCTTGCTCACAATCAGGTTCCTGTTTCAGTGTGTTCCAGGTTATGGGCTATTAACATTATCATGGGATCCAGGACAACACGCAGTTGATTCGGCTGCAACTATTTGCGATCAAGGTATCCGTGCCATTTGTCACCAGCAACTTTCTGTCCATACTAGGCTACAGATTGCATGGTCAGTCGTTTGGGAATTCTCTTGTGTTGGATCAAGGAGGACTGCTGTCAGCTTCTTATTCGATTCAGCTGGTGGTTTGGCAGTTGTTTTATTCAGTACACGGTGCTCGGTTCTTGCATATTGTGTTGCCAATATAGTACCATTTTCTGATCCAGTTGAGTCAGATTCTACTCCGCAAATAATTGAGATGAGGCTTGCTACTCGCATCTTTAGTCACAAGACAGCACCAGCAGTCTCGAAGCAGAAGGAAGTGTGTCAGAATCTCAGATGAAGTGTTGTTTCAGCGAGTTGTCTACAATCCTGAATCCTGATGGTTGCCTGCATGACAATAGCACACAACTGTACATCATCACTGATATTGCTAGTAGCGGTTCACCACTGTCGAGCAAGGTTACCACACTGCATCAATTTCAGTCTATTGGATGCTTGGCATCACCATGGGACCATGGTCAACATGCAACTATTGTTCATGAGCGCAAGGTTTCTTGGTCTAGTTCTATGTTTCTACAGGATGGGAAGTTTCAGAATGTTATGGCCATGACGGTCGAACTCAAGACTTGGCCCTCTTGGAGGTTGTGCTTACTGGGTGATCTGGAGTTGAGCAATATTCCTGAATGTTTGATCGCATCACCAAGGTCGCAGTCAGTGCCACTACTGCCAATGCTTGATGAAGCTCTTGGAATCCATTGGAAAATTTCATGGCCAGTTCATTTTTCAGTCAGTGCCACTACTGTCAATGGTAACATGACTGAACCTATCTACTTCACCAAAGAGTTAATTCCTTCTGGACTTGATCCTTCGCGCAGCAACTTGTCTTTCGGTGCTAACTACTTTGAGAAGCTTGGAATTCCAAGACACTTAATTGTTAGTTTTGTTGTGCCCATCTACTGGCCTGATACTGCTCTTATGCTATATGGGTTTGAGCTGCGGCAATGGAAGATTGCTTACTCTTTTAGGGATGCATTATCAGATTCAGCATGCGTACAGTGGAAAATTGCTTGGTCACTCTGCTATGCATGTTCTGTTATTGGCAATGGCAACATCTCGAGGCGAAGCATATATGATTATGGAACAAAATTGAGAAAAGGCAAAGATTGTTTGATGCTCATTAATGATCTATCCCTGTCAGCTGGGATATTGTTTGCACTGGAGTATGCTGAATTTCAAGCAAGCTTGCTAGCTAATTGTGTTGTTATCAGATCGCTCGGTGTTGCCACAGCCAATGGGTTCTTACATGTTCCTGCAGCTGATTGTGATGCCCTGTTCAATTCCGAGGAGAAGCTGTATCAGTGCATCATCCAAATGCTAGAGCTGCAATGGGACCCAGGTGATTGCTTTGTTTTAGTTTGGCGACATGAAAATCTTGCAAGCACACATGATGCCTGCCCCAGGCTTGGTATTACCACTCTTCACGTGACATGGGATCCGAGAGGTTCGACATAATGTCAGTTTGTGGACCAGGCTGAAGACTGGGTTCTAGATGTTTTGCGAGTTCCATGGGATCCCGATGGCACCTTACAACATCGACTTGAGGGCAAGTCGAATCTTATGGGGGAGGGATTGTCAGCGACCTGGGCCTCGCTGGGCCTCAGGCACTACCCAGCCCATGAAGGAGACGCACTACATATACAGGGGAAGGCCTCCACGAGCAACTCGGCTTGGATCAGGACGGCGGCTTCGGCCGAGGCTTGGCTTCATCTTCCTCCTTCCCCTTCTGTAATCTCTATCTCTTCCTCCTGTATCTCCAGCTTGTAACCGAATTCATGGCAATTGATTGAATTAGTAGAGAGAACCTCACAGAAGCCACTCACCTTGCGCCGGCGCGGCAGGACGAGCAGCCGTCGTCGTTCACGTGTGCCGGGGATCTGGGCGCCGAAGCAGGTCGGGGCGTGGAAGCTCGTCGTGGCAGGGTCGTGCACGCCAAGGGCGTTGTCGGGTTGGTGTACTGATCCGTCTGTTGAATTCTCACGGATTTGAATCCTCAGCGAGGACCTCATGGCGCTCAGGCTACCGCTGGCCCTGTAGCTCTGCGAGAACTCTGCTGCTGCTGCTGCCGGCATCGACCTCCTCAGCAGGGGCTCGGGGGCCCCGGCCTTCTTGGCGCCCCGCCACTTGGACAGCTCCACGGCCACGCAAGGGCCCTTGGCCATGGCCCTCGCCTCCTCCTCGCCGGCGGCGTACGAGCCATGCTTGTGCTTGAGCCGCTCGTTGCGCCCCGCGGAGTAGAGGTCGTAGGGCATGCTCCTCTCGAACAGCTGGCTGGTCGGCGCCACCGCCGCAGCCCAGTCGTCCGTGCTCGCATCGGCTGTGTGAGCTTTCTTGCTATATCATGCACAACGGACGGATCAGTACAACGAGAACATGGAGCTCGGGCGTCCACACGGATTGGTTACCGCCAGCCTCATTGATGCTGGTGCATGCGCGCATGGGAGCTTGCTAAGTGGGAATCCCACTTATCCCACTTAATCCATATTAGTTTTTGGTGGGATGCCCACTTTCTCTATCAAACTATGTTGAGACCTGGTGGATTGGTGGTGGGACTCCCAACTATAGTCCCACCTGCAGCCTGAGTCCAGATGTATCTCTGCAGCAGAAAACCGTCTGTCACGAGTCTTGTTAAAGAGCAGAAAACTTGTCCGCTCCAGATTCAGTGTGACATATACTCTTAAGCAAAATCTTACCTTTGGGCTGTCTGTTTCTCAAATGCTGGAGATTTCTGATTTTGATGGTCAACAGCCTTGCATACTGACTAGTTACAGCACTAGTGCCACAAAAACTGTCACAGACTTTATCCAGATTAAATTGAGTAGTGCCACACCATCACAACCTATACGGCTAGCTCTCCAATACAATAAGGTTGCAATCAACTTCAGAACTCGAAAGATTGTCGGTTACCATGGGTCACCTTCGCTTGCAAGCACGCACCATAAAGCTTCATATATTATCTAGTAGCTTCTTTAAGAAGTACAGCCTCTGTAACTTAATGTAAGACGTGTTTTAGACGTATGGTAAGTCTAGAAAACGTCTTACATTAAGTTGCAGAGGGAGTAGAACTTAGTAAAACTTTGTCCCGGTAACAGCACTTGACACCCTACCATATCCTTGAGGACCTTGTCTAAAACCAGAATACCTTCTGTCCCTGAGATCCATTTTGTCTACAAGTTTCTTCTATGGATCTATGCTTCCCCTGCTCATTTTCCTGGCTTCACACTTTTGCGGCGCTGATAATGGTTGGTTGTATTGAGCTGTGTATTCTGTAATCGCCATTGTTCTACCCGGTTTGTTCTATTTATTAAATCTTCTTATCTTAGTGATCAAAAGTTGAGACCAACTGATCAAAGTATCTTGCACCAAAACTGTTGGATTCTGTGACATGGGCTTCCTGGTAGTTATGTAGATGTACTATTTCTACCATTGCAAAATCTGTACCTTTTTTATCTGCGTCTTTGCTAAATTGACGTATTATAGCATGCTATTCCGCAACAATACATCTTCCATGCATTTTGATTTACACAAGTGCATATCAACTGCTATTGTTGACTCGTATCACTCGGGAAAGATAAACTTATCTATTCACTGTTCAGTTTACAAAAATGTTACTCCCTCTGTCTCACTCGGGAAAGATAAAAGTTTTTTGACACTGTCACACTTACGTTTTTTAGACAGAGGTAGTACTATGCTTCTACTGGCTCCCCCTCCCTTCACACCAATGAGGAAGACATTTTATTTTACAATTCTAATGTTTTAACTCTTCTCCGATTCTTGTGGATCCAGGACATCTGGTGTCATATTCATTCCCTAATGACTCTACGAGATGCTGCCCGTGCTGCCTGCGTATCTCATGCCTTTCGAAGTTCTCGGAAATGCTATCCCAACCTTATCTTTAATATTCAAACAATAGTGTTGCCGAATGGCATGGATTTCACCTACAGAGTTGATTACATTTTGAAAAACCACTCGGGCATTGGCGTGAAGACATTCGAGCTTGATTTATCCTGTTGCTACAACCCCAATGTCTATAGATATCTCCATAGGTGGCTTAATAAGATAGTGGTTACACCTGGCATTGAAAAACTTACCCTTGTGATGCCTGAGAGGGAGGCAGTCAGCTCCCCTTGCCATGTTTTGTTTAATAGGGATGGAAGCTCGATGTGGTATCTTCACCTTGCTTACTGTGCCTTCCATCCTACAGTCAGTCCTGGTTGCTTGAGATTGACATGCCTGACGGTGCTGCATCTCGAGTGTGTGAGAATTACAGGGGACGAGTTAGGGTACGTTTTTTCCAGCTGCGTTGCTTTGGAGCGACTGGAACTCTCGAGATGCTTCGATATAACTTGCTTGAAGATACCTTTCCAGCTGCAGCGGCTCAGCAACCTGCAAGTGTTAATTTGCCCCAAACTGCGGATGATAAAGATCGAAGCTCCAAATATTTATAGGTTTCGCTTTATTACATTTGGCCAAGTAGAGGTCTCACTTGGATAATCACTGCGACTGAAGAACCTAGAGATGTTCGATTGCCGTCCCCTCTGTTATGCACTCGAAGAGCTTGCATCCATTGCGCTGAATCTTGAAACTTTTAGCATATATTCACCCCGTGAGGTATATTCTAAAACTCTTTGTGATCTTTTTCTTGGAAGGGAAGCAGGGAACGTTCTGTGATTATTCAGTAGCACTCTTATGCATAGAACAATAGTGATACCTTGGAATATTAATTAACATGTGGCATATTTATGCAGGTGATAAATACAAGAATGGCATTGGCGCCTAGCAAGTTCCTGCACCTGAAGTACCTGAGTATTAGTATTCATGTTCATGGTGACTACGATTATTTTTCTCTAGTTTCTTTTCTTGGTGCCGCTCCCTCCTTGGAGACATTCATACTGAATGTAGGTCACCGTTCACCCTGTCAATATTTTTGAATGCACTCATCATGCAGATATAACAAGTCTCTATGGTCGAACCATTTATTCAAGTATTTAAACTATTTTTTGTATCTTCAGGTACAGACACAGCTAGAACACACTGATGAATTGCTTTCTGAAGACCCCTCGCATCTAAGGAAGATGCTAGGATACCACCATGACAAGCTCAAGAAAGTGGAGATATCTCGGTTCTACTCTTCAAAGAGCTTGGTTGAGCTGACGTGCCATATTCTCGAAAACTCAGCATCACTGGAGTGCCTTACACTGGACACCACCGGTGGTGGTCTCCGGTGTTCTGACCGCGAGTTCTGTAAGTGCTCCTTCTTGGAGAGAACCAAGGAGGCCCATACAGCAGTCCTGGTAATCGGAAAATACATCGTTGGAAAAGTTTGCTCTAGAGTTAAGCTAGTTGTTGTGGAGCCTTGCATCCGGTGCCATACCCTTAACCCATAGGTGCATCGTTGTTGTCATTGTGCGCACAGGTACGCCCAGAAGTTTTGTGAGGACTGAATGTTGTCTTTTTCTTTTTGGCGAAACTCTCCGGTGTTGGCAATTCGTCAAGAGTAGTAGATTGGCAGGAGCTTAACCAGTGTCTGTTGTTTCAGTTGCCCAGTGTTAGCTTGGCTTCTCGTTACTGCTTGCTTTATGTTGAGGAACGTCGCTTCCGGGCCCGTGTAGAGGGTTGTAGGAAACCCCTGAATCCGGCGTTTACAAAGCTTGTTCGGTGTTTATTTGGATGAAAAGGAACAGGGTATTTAGCCCGTCGTTTTAACAGAAATATCTGCGGCCATGAAATGCATGAAAGAGGGCTCCATTAACCAACTTGCTTCAAGCTTCTAAAAATCTAAGGGAAATAAGGTGCATCGGACTGTTATGCGAGCGTGTTCCTATAATTTTTAAGGGCTAGTTGAATACTTGTGAGTTGCTACAGGTTTTATTTTTTGCAGAGGGCTTTCAACAGGTTGATAGACTCTGTTAGACTCACCACGTCAAATTATTTATTTATTTATTTTGCGGGAAAATTTTCAATCTATTCATCTTCAATCATGGTAGCACAACGGACATTAGAAATAATAAAAATTACATCCAGATCCGTAGACCATCTAGCGACGATTACAAGCACTGAAGCGAGCCGAAGGCGCGCCGCTGCCATCGCCCCTCCCTCACTGGAGCCGAGCAAACCTTGTAGTAGACAGTCGAAAAGTCGTCGTGCTAAGGCCCCATAAAACCAACGCACCAGAACAGCAACTGCCGCAGATGAAGAGTGTAGATTAAAAGGATCCAACCTAAAGACACGCGAACGAAGACGAACGACGAACAGATCTGAGCAAATCCACCAAAGACAGATCAGCCGGAGACACAACTCCACACGCCTACAGACAGAACAGGGGCTAGGCGGGGAGACCTTTATTGCATCTTCAGGGAGCCGCTGCCATCTCGAATTCCTGAACAGGACACAAACCCTAACAAAACTCAAAAAATATCTAAAAACGGAGTTCTCCCACTGGCAAGGGGTGAGATCCACTCCGCCTCCATGGCCCTAAGACCACCGATGACGGGACGGACCGGCGCCGTCGGGAGGCAGCGTACCCTAGCTTTTTGGAGGGGCGGCTGGCTAGGTCAAAGAATAGCCAGAGTAGTCGGGTGCGTAGAATTTTTTATTTATTTTGAAGCTCCATATAGGAAAGAACCGGGATTGTTTTAGGAGTACCATAGTGGAAAGAATCGGGAATAGTTTTCGAACTGTTTACTTTTTTTTTGAGTATCACAGCGCACTTTATTGCCTAAGTTCAATGTTTACAGGGATACATAAATGAGCAGGTGGTGCATCAAGCCACACATGCCTACCTATATCAAGGGACGTAGCCATACGTGCTAGTCTGTGAGGCTCCCCATTACATTCGCGCTGTTCATGACTGTTTACTATGAGCACCATAGGGGTGCTATCGCTGGCACTATACCTGGCCAAACCTCGGGCCGGGCCGGGCTTTGGGCCGGGCCTAGCCAAGCCCACACAAAAAACCCAGGCCTGGGCCCGGCCCGGCCTGGCCATCGGGCCTGTGTTTCTGGGCCCGAGTCTGGCCCGAACACGTAAAAGCCCGTCAGGCTTCGGGCCGGCCCGGCCCGACCTTCAGAAAAATGCAAAAACGACGTGCCTGGGCCCGGCCTTCAGGCTCAAAAACTAGGCCTGAGCCCGGCCCGGGGGCAGCGTCGGGCCGGGCCAGGTCGGGCTTTTTCGGGCCGGTCTTCCCATGGCTAGGACTAGCTGGCACCATCAAGAAATCACCCTTCGCCATCACTTCGTAGAAAAAAGTTAAGGAAAGAATGATAAAACCATATATTATGCAATTATTGTATAACTATATGTGGGATTGTCTTGATCAAACCTCACGCCTATACTTATTTTTATATGCCACCATGTGTTATAAGAGATGCTAAGAGTGAACTTGCAAAACTTGGTACCATTTCCTACATAAGAAAACAATCTAAAATATTTTAATTGTTGCTATACTTACATTTATTAATTATCTAGATTACCTCAATCCGGTTTGGATTATAGCAGGGGCATTTCTTTCCCAAAGTGGTGAGGTACACATAGGGTGGTTCTAGTAAATCCTTTAGCTGATCCTTGTTGTCGTGTAACATGATTGTTCCACGGACCAGTGCACTGCAATATTTCTTTTGAATAGTCTGAATTGCTTATTACATGTGTCACGTGGTAATGCATTGCAATATTTATTTTATTTTATTTTTTGCGAGAAAATTTCTGATATATTCATCTTCAATCATGACCGTACAACGAACACCATAAATAATTAAAATTACATTCAGATCTGTAGACCACCTAGCGACGACTATAAGAACTGAAGCGAGCCGAGCAAAACTTCTTGTAGTAGACACTCGGGAAGTCGTCATGTTAAGGCCCATAGGACCAGTATGGCAGAACTGCAAGCGCCGCCGATGAAGAGTAGTGTAGATCAGAATGATCCAACCTAAAGACACACGAACATAGACGTACTACGACCAGATCCAAGCAAATCCGCCAAGGAAAGATTCACCGGAGACACACCTCCATGCGCCTACCAACGATGCTAGACACACCACCGGGACGGGGGCTAGGGGAAGAATCTTATTCCATCTTCCCGCCGTTTAGTCTTCTTGAGCAGAACACAAACTCTAACAAAACTCGAAGAAACAAAATAGAACCCTTCCACCGACAAGGGTCGGGATCAACCACGCCGCCTTGGCCCTAAGGCCACCGGGGACGAGGCGGACCGGCGGCGGCGCCGGCGGAAGGCGGAGGAACTCTAAACTTTTGTTAGGGGAGGAGACGGCTGCGTGCCACGTTTTGGTCGCCTGTTTCCCTGCCCGGGGAAACTATTGAGAGGCTTGAAAGATGCAGCCCAATGAACTGCAATATTTAACAGTGGACAAGCCTACAGACAGAAATAGTAGTAGTTGTAAACAATAAGAATGGCCTTGGCGCCTAGCAAGTTCCTGCACCTGAAGTCCCTGAGTATTAGTACTATTTTTCTCTAGTTTCTTTTCTTGGTGCCGCTCCCTCCTTGGAGACATTCGTACTGAATGTAGGTCACCGTTCACCCATCATGCAGATATAACAAGTCTCTATGGTCGAACCATTTATTCAAGTATTTAAACTATTTTTTGTATCTTCAGGTACGGACACAGCTAGAACACACTGATGAATTGCTTTCTGAAGACCCCTCACATCTAAGGAAGATGCTAGGATACCACCATGACAAGCTCAAGAAAGTGGAGATATCTCGGTTCTACTCTTCAAAGAGCTTGGTTGAGCTGACGTGCCATATTCTCGAAAACTCAGCATCACTGGAGTGCCTTACACTGGACACCACCGGTGGTGGTCTCCGGTGTTCTGACCGCGAGTTAAGTGCTCCTTCTTGGATAGAACCAAGGAGGCCCATACAGCGGTCCTGGTAATCAGAAAATACATCGTGGGAAAAGTTTGCTCTAGAGTTAAGCTAGATGTTGTGGAGCCTTGCATCCGGTGCCATACCCTTGGCCCATAAGCGCATCGTTGTTGTCAATGTGCGCACGGGTACGCCCAGAAGTTTTGGGAGGACTAAATGTTGCCTTTTTTTTTTGACGAAACTCTCATGTGTTGGCAAATTCGTCAAGAGTAGTAGATTGGCAGGAGCTTAGCTAGTGTTTGTTTTTTCGAGTAAATAGCATAAAACTACTACTTTACGGGTTAGGGTTTCAAAAAATACCGGTTTTTAATTTTTCTCAGATAACTACCAAGTCAGGTGTCGGCTGTTTCAGAAAATCCAAATTACCGAGTGCTTATCAATTGGTCGTGATTATGACAGGTCGGACCCGTACCTAAACAAGCGTTAGTTTGACCGTTAACTGACATGTGTCTCTTCTCATCTAGTCATCTCCTTCTCCTCTCTGCATTCCTTCTTCTCCTCCACTCTCCCTGCTCGCGAAGAACGCCGGAGAACCGCCATGGCCGCCGGCCACACGGCTGGCCACCGCTGTCCGTCCTATGCCACGTTCGGCCGCCGCCCTATGCCACGTCGAGCCCCCCTCCGCTGGTACTGTTGCCGGTGCTCCTAGTGACAAGGAGCTCACCGGGCTCACCAGCCTCGCGCGCGGCGGGGGTCGCCGCCGCGCGTGCCGCCTGGAGTCTCCGCGCAGCCCTGGGACTCCGGCATGGGTCGCCGCGCGCCATCGGGAGCCGCCATGTGGCCATCGCCCGCCATGGGGCTCTGCTCGTGTCACCGCGCCGCCGCGTGCCATCGAGAGTCGCCTGGGGGTCTCCGCCCGCCATGGGGCCGCCAGGGCTCGCCGCCCACCATGGGGAGCCGGCATAGAGGCGGCCATTGCCCGACGGCGTTGTGCAGCACGGCTAGGCGGCGGGTGTAGAGAGGCGGGAGAGAAGGAGGTGAGGCGGAGTAGCGGCTAGGTTGAGCCCCGATGAGTGCCAACAGCGGGCGGCAGGCGGCTCACCGGTCGGAGGAGGCAGAGTCGTGAGGTCCAGCTCGGGAGCGAGAGGAGCAGCAATGGCTGCCCTGATCTGAGAGCAGCGCCCCGATTGCTTTTTGCAAAAAATGCAGGGACTGGATTGCTTTCTTAAATTTGTGTGTAGGCCCACCCCTAACAGTCAAACAAATGGTTAAACAATTAGAGCTCTTCCGCATGGGTCCCACTTGTCATAATCGTCATCAATTGATAAGTACTCAGCGTTTTGAGTTTTTTTTGAAACAGTTGACCCCTCACTTGGTAGTTATCTGAGAAAAATTAAAAACCGGTATTTTTTTGAAACCCTAACCCGTAAAGTAGTAGCTTTATGCTATTTACTCATTTTTTTCAGTTGCGCAGTGTTAGCTTGGCTTCTCGTTACTGCTTGATGTATGTTGAGGAACGTCGCGTCCAGGCCCGTGTACAGGGTTGTAGGAAACCCCTGAATCCGGCGTTTACAAGGCTTGTTTGGTGTTTCATTTGGATGAAAAGGAACAGGGCATTTAGCCCATCATTTTAACAGAAATATCTGCGGCCATGAATGAAAGAGGGCTACATTAACCAACTTTGTTTTGACCATAAAACAGTAGGGCAAAGCCCTACTGTGTGTCATTTTCATTATATATGAAATAAAAAGTGCTGGATACAATGGTTGTTGGGGGAGCAACCAGAGTGGAAAGGTTTACAGAAAGTTAAAATATAAAGTACAATAGTTATTCAAATGTTGTCTATAGGATGACATGCCATCCTTGAGGCTGGGCTTGGCTTTCAGCATGGTGAGCTTGATAGTTTTGATGAAGTCAAACTTGCATGAGGTTATGGAGCATGGTATATCTTCAAATAGTTTTGATGAAGTCAAACTTGCATGAGGTTATGGAGCATGGTATATCTTCAAATATCAATCCATTTCTCTGATTCCATATACTCCAGCATCCCACAGTCACAGTTTCCATGAAGAAAGATAGATTATATCTCAGTTTGCCATCAGAGATCATGTCATGAATGGTCAAATCAGTGTTCCATTCGATACCAATATTCCACCAGAAATTTTGACTGAATGGGCATGAAAATAGTAAATGGGTTTTGTCCTCCATCTCATCATCATTAACCAAATTGCTTCAAACTTCTAAAAATCCAGGGAAATAAGGTGCATCAGACTGTTATGCGAGCGTGTTCCTATAATATATAAGGGCTAGTTGAATACTCGTGGGTTGCTACAGGTTGATAGACTGTGTTAGACTCACCACGTAAAAAAAAGTTTCAAGCTCCATATAGGAAAGAACCGGGATTGTTTTAGGAGTGCCATAGTGGATGGATTCTTAGTTTTTGAACTGTTTACTATGAGCACCATAGGGGCGCTATCCCTGGCACACCATCGAGAAATCACCCTTTACCATCACTTTGCAGTGTGGCAGTGGTCCCCATTGTAAATTGGGTTGGAAGAGTTGAACCCTTTGTCTCGGCCGCATGTTTATATATATTGGCAATGCCTTGAAGTACAAGAAGAGATTAGGATTTGATCGATCTCAGGTTCGGTACAGGAGGTTACGAGAGAGAGGAAAAGGAGATAGAGATAGATTACAATTTGAATGAAATATCTCTATCCTATACATATCCTAATACTCCCCCTCAATCTAAACCTCATGAACTTCGGCCAAGGTTGAGATTGTACTTGAACTCATCTAACCTCCTCATAGTGAGAGGCTTTATGAACCCATCAGCAAGTTGATCTCCAGTAGGAATAAACTGAATCTTGAGAAGCTTTCTAGCTACTCTTTCTCTGACAAAGTGGAAATCAACTTCAATATGCTTTGTGCGTGCATGAAAGACAGGATTAGCTGACAGATAGGTTGCACCAATATTATCACACCATAGTCTGGCAGCTTTTGGAGTCTTAATTCCAAGCTCATAAAGTAGTGTTTGTATCCACATTACTTCAGTTGTGGCATTTGCCAAAGCTTTGTATTCAGCCTCAGTACTTGATCTAGAGACTCTAGCCAGCTTTCTTGCACTCCATGACACAAGATTGGATCCCAGAAATACAGCAAATCCACCAGTAGACCTTCTATCATCAATACATCCTGCCCAGTCTGCATCAGAGTAGGCAGTAACAAGCATAGAAGAAGACTTGGTAATTTGAAGCCCAAGTCCCTCTGAAAACTTAAGGTACCTCAAAATTCTCTTAACTGCAGTCTAATGAGTAGTGCTAGGAGCATGTAAATACTGACATACCTTGTTGACAACATAGGAAATGTCAGGTCGTGTAAGTGTTAAATATTGCAAGGCACCGACAACACTCCTGTAATTTGTTGCATCCTCTGACCCAAGTGGCTCTCCACTTTCAACAGAAAGTTTTTCAGAAGTTGAGATAGGTGTAATCAAGCTTTTAAATAGCGGATAGCAGACTGGTTGCGGATTAGGGTCCACATAGCGGAATGCAAATAGCGGGCGATATTGCGGGCGCTATGTCCACATAGCCAATTTTTAAAAAACACTCATAAATTTGAGATTGTTGTGTATATTTCTAGGCCATTGACAAAAAATTGACACTTAATTTGAGAAATCATCATTTATATAAGAATATAAACTATAATTGAACAATATTTGGTCATGCAACCATGCAAGCAAGACATATTTACCAAAATAGATTACACAACAGAACAATAAGGACTTATATAGCGGGCGATATTGCGGATAGCGGACGATATAGCGGTCTAACAAGTGATATTGCACCCGCATCATGACAACACGCTATTTTCTAACGCAACCTTAAACTAATAGCGGCCGGGTGACGCTACCGCTATTGCGGCCGCAATAGCGGAGGTAGCGGACGCTATTCAAAAGCTCACAGGTTTACATTTTTCCAAACCTACTCTCCTGAGTATGTCAGCTGTGTATTTTTCCTGTGTCGGAAGTATATCATCTCTTATCTGTTTAACCTCTATGCCAAGAAAATAATGAAGATCTCCCAAATCTTTGAGGGCAAATTCCAACTTAAGATCCTTAAGCAAGCAAGTAGTGGCACTTGAACTTGAGCAAGCAACAATAATATCATCAACATAAACTAGCACAAAAATAGTGACATTTTCTTTATTATAAAAGAACAAGGATGTGTCTGCCTTAGATGGTACAAATCCAAGTTGTTGTAGTTGCATGCTTAATCATGAATACCAAGCTCTTGGGGCCTGTTTTAAACCATATAAAGCTTTATCCAACTTACAAACATAATGTGGTGTACCTTGGTTTTCATAACCTGGTGGTTGCCGCATGAATACCTCTTCCTCAAGAACACCATGAAGAAACGCGTTCTCAGCATCTTGCTGTCTTAAGATCCAACCTCTGGAAACAACAATAGACAAGACAAGTCGAATGGTAGCTGATTTAACGACTGGACTAAAGGTATCCTCATAATCAATCACAAACCTTTGCTTAAAACCTTTAGCAACTAATCTAGCCTTGTACCTGTCTATACTTCCATCTGACTTTCTTTTTATCTTGTACACCCATTTACAGTCAAAGACATTCATTCCACTTTTTGATGGTACTAGATGCCATGTTTTATTTTTCATAAGTGCATCATACTCACTATCCATGGCTTCTTTCCAATCTTTGTGAGCAAGAGCATCAACAAGATTAACTGGTTCACCAACAGTAGTGAGGAAAACACGTTTTTAATCATACCTAATGGTACCACCTTTGTATTCCTTTTCCTTAGTAATACCTGATTGAGACCGTGTGTGACGCCGAGGAATAATTTGTGCAGCAGAGGAAACCGCCACAGAAGATCCAGGAACCTGATCATGTGCAGCCGCCGCGGGATCGCGCGCCAGATCTTCTGCGGATGAAATCAGCCTCGGGATTATTCCACCAGCTGAAGCGATCTGCGTGTCGCCTGTAGATTCTACGCGGGTGGACGTGCGCGTCGGGACCCATGGACTAGGCCCAGTCACGATCGCCCGGTCGGGCAGCTGGTCGGCCACCCCCTCAGGCCGTGGGCTCGTGGCGAGCGGAGATACGCCCCCACCCCGCCTAGGCTGGTGGGCTCCACACTGTCGCTATCGGTTACCGGGTCGCACGCCGCCTTCGCATGCAGCTGGACGGGATCTCCAAAGGCAAAAGTCCCCTATCGTTAGGGTTTGTCTCTCCTCTTGGTGGTGACATTGGTGACCACCATAGAGATTCTATCTCCCCTTCCCTCTTCTCCTCGCCGATCTGCCAGGGCTCTTTGGGTCCCGCTAGGGGTGGGGGTGAGGTGTTTTTTAGGGAATCTACCACCCGTGGAACAACTCTCTTCGGGCAAGAGATCATGAGTGATGCGGCGTCAGGTTCGGGCCAGGGCGCCTCGGATCTAGCAGCCATGATGAAAGAACTAGGTTTGAAGGAGGAGGACCTCCAGGATGTTGTGGTTGAGGATGAGGAACTAACAGCGGAGGCGACCCGCTGGATGGCAATCGTTAGGGTACACACGGAGAAACCCTATAGCCAATATTGGTTCTTCAGGAACATGAGAATCGCTTGGGATCTGGCAAAGGAGGTGAAGATAAGGCCATTAGAAGACAACCTATACACTTTGCAGTTTGGATGCCTCGGCGATTGGGAGCGTGTGATGGAGGACGGTCCATGGACTTTCAAGGGGAAGGCCGTGATCCTGTCACAATATGATGGCTTCACCAAACCGTCGACCATCAAGCTGAAAAAGATCGACATATGGATGCAGATCCACGACTTGCCAGATGGATTCTTCTCAAAGATCAAGGCTCTCTCTGCCACGGTAGGAGAGTTCATCTACGCGGAGCCAAAATCACCGGATTTTGAGGGCAACTTTGCAAGGGTTCAGCCGCGGCTTGATGTGACAAACCTCTCAAGAACGTTATGTCTCTGGTCATCAAGAAATAGGAAACCATGCAGAGGGTGATCTTTAGGGTGAAATATGAGCAGCTCCCAGATTGGTGTGCAATTTGTGGATATATTGGCCATCTCTTTAAAGAGTGCGGTGATGGAGTTCACCCCCAGAATCTCTAGTATTCAAGGATCTGACAGCAACGTGGTTCAAGGGGCTGGGAAACGGTCCAGGAGAAGGAAGAGGCATGGGAGATGGATCTGGCACGAGAGGGGGCCGAGGTAGAGGGCGATCGGGCAGAGGCCGTAGTCGTGGAACACCACAGCAGACTGCTCCCGGGGATAGTGGCGCAGAACCTGAGAATATTGACCTTGACACTGCCATGCACGAGGCTGATAATAACAGAAAGAGGGGGGCCATGGTAGGCGACCCAATAACATACATGAATCCAGAGAAAACTCCATCCGACACCAATAAGCTCATGTTGCTGCCTGCTCCTGAGGTTCCAGCTAGTCCATCTGCAAAGCAAGAGCTAAAGAGGAACAAGTTAAGCTCATCGACCATTGAGAAGCCTATGGGGAAGAACACAGTGACCACCAAAAATCAAGATGCGCATCTGGCGGGCCCCCTAGGGGGGTCGTGCCAAGCGCAATGAGTCTCCTATGTTGGAACTGTCACGACGCTTGCAAACCTGCGACAGTTCAAGAGCTTCGTGACCTAACAAAGCAGTTTGCCCCCTCTGTACTTTGTATCATTGAAACCCAGATAGAGGGATGTAGAGTCGAGAGTATGGGTGGTTCACTAGGTTATAATAAAAGTTTTGCTGTCAGTAGCTCGGGGAGAAGTGGAGGACTAGGTGTCTTTTGGAACGATGAAATAAAGCTTGAAATTGTCGGTTACTCTTAGTACCATATTGATGTTGTTATTGATGATCTTGTTGATGTCAGAACACGAGTGACCTTTGTTTATGGAGAAGCCCAAGTAAATGAAAGGTATAAAACTTGGGACACGTTAAGGGGAATTGTTGGTGCGATTGACTTACCATGGCTGGTCCTAGGCGATTTTAATGAGGTGCTGCAACCCCATGAGCACGACGGAGTGGGTAACAGAAGCCAAGCGCAAATGGACGCATTCAGAGACGCACTTGATACCTGCGGTCTAGCGGATATAGGATATACTGGTACCAGCTGGACATTTGAATGGAGAGTGACAGGAGGAACTTTTACAAGGGTGAGACTCGATTGGGGAGTGGCTAACCTGGCATGGTCGATCGCCTTTCCGAATGCACGCTTGGAACACAAAACAGCCGTCACCAGCGATCACGTACCCATCTACGTGAGATACATGCATGGAGATGCATGTAGCCGGGCCCCACGGACATTTAAATACGAATTGGCATGGGAGCGGGATCCGAGCCTGCAGCCAACAGTGGAGACAGCATGGAAGAGTGGAGCGGCAGATTCTGCCAGTGCAGTGAATGACAAGCTCAGGTCGCTCTCCTTGGATCTATCAAACTAGGACAGGATCCACTTTGGGAATGTGAGAAGGGAAATTCAGGAGTTAAAAAAAGGAGCTATAGGAGTTGAGAAACACGCCAAATCGCACTGGTCCAATGCATGCAGAGATAAAAATTGTCGATAGGCTCACTGAGTTGTACCATCGTGAAGAAATACTTTGGCGACAGAGAGCCCGGCTAGACTGGCTGATACATGGGGATAAGAACACGTATTTTTTCCACCTACGTGCAAGACGGAGGAAAAGGAAAAACCAGATAAAATCGCTCCAAAACCCGGATGGACAGTTAACTGAAAATTTAACGGGAATGGAAGACATGGCTACCGCCGTTTATCACGATTTGTATACGTCTGAAGATGTACATGATGTGGAAAGGGTTCTCGAGATAGCACCAACAAAAATCACACAAGCAATGAATGAGAACTTGTGTGCACCTTACACCGAAAAAGAGGTTAAAACGGCTTTATTCCAAATGTACCCTATTAAAGCACCAGGCCCGGACGGTTACCCGACCCATTTTTTTCCAACACCATTGGGACACTTGTGGAGAGGAGGTCACCAAGGCTATTTTGAGAATAGTTGATGGCACCGAATCAGCAGAATGCATCAATGACACGATCTTGGTTCTTATCCCAAAGGTAAAAAATCCATCACTTCTATCCCAATTCCGTCCAATCAGCCTCTATAATGTTTTATAAAAAATTGCGTCAAAGGTAATATCCAACAGATTGAAGGTAGTATTGCCTGAAATTATCTCACCGGAACAGTCAGCTTTTGTCCCGGGGAGGCTTATCACAGATAACATCATAATGGATTATGTGTGCTTACACTTCATGAAGAGGAATAAGGACAAGAAAAATCAGTCTTGTGCCCTCAAGCTAGATATGATGAAGGCATATGACAGGGTAGAATGGCCTTACCTAAAGGACATAATGCTCAAACTGGGCTTCAACGCCAGGTGGGTGGATATTGTTATGAGCCTGGTTAGCACAGTAACTTTCTTTGTGTTGTTTAACGGAAAGAAACTCCAACAGTTCAAACCATCACGTGGAATCAGACAAGGGGATCCCATATCTCCATACTTGTTCTTGCTAGCAGCAGAGGGCCTTTCGTGCATGCTAAAATCAAAAAGTGAGTCATCAAACTTGAGTGGTCTACAGATTGCTCCAACGGCGCCACCAGTGAGCCATCTCCCATTCGGTGATGATAGCCTGCTGTTCTTCAAGGCAAATAGTGTGGGTGCTAATGAGGTATACCTTGTTCTGAATACTTATTACCAGGTGACAGGACAGCGTATCAATCACTCCAAGTCATCAATATATTTCAGCAAGGGAGTGCCTGATTCGGTTAGATAAGAGATCAAAGAGGTACTTAATGTCCCTAATGAAACTCTTAATGAAAAGTATTTAGGGATGCCCTCTGATATTGGTAGCTCAAAGAATGGCGCCTTCAAATACCTAAAAGATAGACTATGGAGCAAGGTAGAGGGATGGATTGAACGTACCATGTCCACGGCTGGTAAGGAAGTATTAGTCAAGTCTGTCGCTCAGGCAGTGCCAGTTTTCTTTATGTCTTGTTTTAAGCTTCCAAGAGGGCTTTGCGAACACCTGAATATGCTGATTAGAAAGTTTTGGTGGGGGAGTAAGGAAGGAAATAGGAAGCCTCATTGGGTGTCTTGGAGCACAATGACCCAACCCAAGCGTATGGGGGGCCTCGGATTCAAAGACTTCGAGTTATTTAACCTTGTGATGCTGGCCAGGCAAGCGTGGCGCTTGCTACAAGGCCTGGATACTCTCTCTGTGTGTGTCCTCAAAAGCATTTACTACCCAAGAGGGATTTCCTCGCAACCGAACTGGGAAGTCATCCGAGCCAGGTGTGGCGAGCCATTATGGATGGAAAAGACACTCTGAAGATGAGGCTAATTAGACGCATTGGCAATGGTGTTGACACCAACATATGGACTCAAAATTGGGTACCCCATGATGATATGCTACGGCCTAATGGAAGCATTGCACCGAATCCACCACAAAGAGTGTCTGATCTTATCGTGAGCTCAAGTGCCTCTTGGAACGCCCAACTAATCCAGGCCACCTTCATGCCCATGGATGTACAGACCATTATGGGAATTCCTTTGTGTACACGCAGTATACCAGATTTCTGGGCCTGGCACTATGAGAAACATGCCTATTTTTCGGTTAGATCTGCATACAGAATGCTACTTGCTACAAAGCAACGAAGGGAGGCATTACTTGATGGGTCAGGTGGTACTTCAAATCCTAGAGCAGAAGAAAGTGCATGGAAATCACTTTGGAAAACTGAAGTGCTGGGCAAAATCAAAATATTCCTTTGGAGACTCTCCAAGCATTCGCTGCCGACCAATGATGTTCACGCACATCGACACATGGTTGATTCTGACCAATGTGGACTATGCGGAGCTCAGGATTCGTGGTGTCACTCTTTGCTGGACTGTACAACATTAAGAAGCGTCTGGGCACTGGCGGATGATGAGTTCACACATAAAATCATAGCGAACACGCAGCCTAATGCAAAGTAGTGGTTGTTTACACTAATGCATGCCTTATCCCATGAGCAGTTTGTTCTGATGACTGTGACATTATGGTCAATATGGCATGCGAGACGCAAGGCGATACATGAACCAATTTTCTAGAGCCCCCAGGATACTCAGAGCTTCCTTGCCAAATTTATTGATGAGCTCGGCATTATCAGGAACAGGCAGGTGCATACGCATGCAAGAGTTGCCCCCTGGGTCACTCAACAGCCAAAGAAACCGCCCACGGGTTTCTGCAAAATTCACGTCGATGCGGGTGTCCAAGTGGGACAGCAAGGAGCCGTAGCTGCTGTATGCAGAGACGGTGGAGGAAACTACATGGGGAGTGCAGCACTAGTAATTGAAGGCGTTCATGATCCAGCAACACTTGAAGCAATAACTTGCCGAGAAGCTCTCTCCCTCGTAGAAGACCTGGGCATACAAAAATTTGTGGTGGCCTCTGACTGCCAGCAGGTTGTCTCTGATATCTCCGGAGGTGCACGGGGTGCATATGGTTCCATTGTTACTGAAATAAACCTTAGAGCTGCTACTTTTAATTGTAATTTTTCGTTTGAGTCTCGTGCCGTTAATCATGAGGCACATAGTTTAGCCAAGTTTGTGATATCTAGAGGTCCGGGTCGCCACGTCTGGTTGGGTGTACCTCATGACCAAAGATGTATCCCACTCCATGTGGTTTTTGCTGAATAAACTTGGTTTTCCCTCAAAAAAAAGCTGGACGGGATCCTCCTCGGATCGTGCGCCCATGATTGCACTGGCGCTGGCGCCAGGATTTGCCTGGGATCACGCGCCAGATCGCCTACTGCTGGCAAGATCTTCCTCGCGATTAGCGATGGCTGCGTTGGTTGTTTCTGGACACATAAAATCATGAGCTGCATGTGTACAAACATCATTAGAGGTGCAATTTTCTACGGATTTGTTCACATGGTCAACTTTAGATAATTCACCCCCGTGATCAAATGGTGTGTCAAAATCCGGAAGAAGTGCTATTTCAGCACGGAGGCATTGGGATGAAGTTTGGCAAAAGGAAAGAGAGTTTCATCAAAACTACATCTCGAGAAATATATATATGTCCAGTTGCAATTTCTAGGCACTTGTATCCCTTGTGTAGATTATTATAGCCAAGAAAGACACATTGAGTGGAACGGAATTCAAGTTTATGATGATTATATGGACATAAATTGGGGTAGCAAGCACACCCAAATTTTTTGAGAGAGTTTTAGTCTGGTTTTTGATGATAGAGTCATTCAAAAGGAGTAGAGTTGCCAATAACTTTACTAGGAAGACGATTAATGAGATATGTTTTTGTAATAAACGCTTCATCCCAATACTTTAGAGGCATAGACGCATGAGCAAGTAGGGAGAGGCCAACTTCACATGTGACGGTGTTTGCACTCGTCAGAGCCGTTCTGTTGATGATCATGAGGGCAAGAAACATGATGTTGAATGCCTATGCTACGGAAGAAAGAGTTGAGTTTTTCATACTCCCCTCCCCAGTCACTTTGGACTCTTAGGATTTTCCTGTTAAAGTGCATTTCAACAAGTTTCTGAAATTCTTGGAAGATAGAGAAGACTTCAGATTTATATTTGAGTAAATAGATCCAAGTGAACTTGCTATAATCATCAATAAAACTAACATAGTATTTATTTCTTCGAAAGGAATCTCTTGCATGACCCCATACATCACTGAAAATAAGCTGTAAAGGAGCATGAGACACACTATTTGACTTGGGATAAGGAAGTTGGTGGCTCTTGGCACACTAACAAGCTTCATAGACTGACTCATTATTTTGACTATGTGACAAAGAAAGTTTGTCTTTATTGACTACTTGCTTAACTATGATCGATGATGGGTGTCCTAATCTTTGATGCCACTTTTCCAAGGAGGGTTTGGTGGTGGAATAAACTTGACGATGATTGCGACTAAGTGCTCCGGATGTGATGGGGTAGAGCCCTCCAACGCATCTATCGTGATGAAGAAGTTCCCTCGTTGCCCGGTCCTTTATAAAAAAGTAACGAGGGTGAGTTTCAAAGAAGATATTATTATCAGTGGCTAGACCAGACATAGATGCCAGATTTTTACAGCTTGTGGAACATGAAGGACGTCTTTAAGAACTAAATCACGTTTGAGATTAGGGGAATTAATAAAAGCTTGTCCAATATGACAAATATCCATACCTCCACCACTTGCCGTGGTGTGAATCTGGTCGTTGCCGTGGTATCTCTCACGAAGCGCAAGTTGCTCTAGCTCGCTGGTGACATGATCTGTTGCACCCGAGTCCATGTACCAAACACCGCCTCCTCCTCCTCCTTCTTCACGCATGGCTGCAGCAACGTGACGAGCATCGGGGGAGAAGTCTTCGTCATACCTGTGCCAACAATCCATGACCTCATGGTCTGACTTTTCGCACAGCTGGCAGCGAGGGCGATGATTTGAGGAGGCACGGCGGCTATTGTTGTTGTTGAAGCCGTCGCCTCCTGAGTTGTTGCCACCACTAGAACGAGCACCCTCGCCCTGGTAGTTGCCGCGGCCGCGCCCGCCGCCATTGGCGTTGCGACTCTGTCCCTGGTGACCGCGCTCACGAGCCGCCGAGTTGACGGAGGACTGCCTGATGTTGGTGCCGTGGAGGAGGGCGAGGCGATCATCAAAGCTCAAGAGCTGGTTGTACAGCTCCTGAACCGAGACCGGCTCGACCCTAGTAGATAGAGCGGACACGACTAGATTGTAATCCAGATCGAGGCCAGCCATGATCTTGGAGATGATCTCTGGATCGGGAAGAGGGACTCCTGTGCAGCATGCGACTTCATTTGTAAGGGTTTTGATTTTGCCACTATATTCTGCCATGGACATCTTACCTTTCTTCAAGTTCGTGAGCTCAATGCGGGTGTTGATGGCCTAACTTTGGCTCTGGGCGGCGAACATGGCGTTGATGGCACTCCATACTTTGGTTGGCGTCTGGAGTGTGGCAACTTGAGCAAGGATCTCACGGGACAAAGATCCTATCAGATACCCCTGGAGTTGCTGTTGCTGCGCGTACCAGAGGGTTCGGGCGAAGTTGACGACCTATTCGTATTTTCCATCTTTGGTGATGGTGAGGGTGGCCGGTGGTTCCTGGCTGTTCCCGTCAAGGTGGTGCTCCATCTGTGCGCCTCGGATTTTCGGGAGCACGACGACCTTCCATAAGAGGAAGTTTCCCCTTGATAGCTTCTCCTGTGGTGGCGGTCCGAGAGGAACAGAGCTGCTGCTAGATGATGATGCGAAGGTGGAGGACATGGAGGTGGAAAGCGCGCTCGTGGTGGAAGATAGGGCTGCGGAGGAAGACATGATCTCGACCGCGGGAAGGTAGCTAGATGTGTTCTTCGATCTAAGAGAAAGATGCTCTGATTACCATGTAAATTTGGTTGGAAGCGTTGAACCCTTTGTCTCGGGCCGCATGTTTATATATATTGGCAATGCCTTGAAGTACAAGAAGAGATCAGGATTAGATCGATCTCAGGTTCGGTACAAGAGGTTACAAGAGAGAGGAAAAGGAGATAGAGATAGATTACAATTTGAATGAAATATCTCTATCCTATACATATTCTAACACCCATACATAGCCAACATCACGACATTGTCATCAATGTGACGAAGGAAAAAGTTAAGGAAAGAAAGATAAAACCTACGATATATTGTTTATATGCAATTATCGTATTAACTATATGTAGGATCTCTTGATCAAACCTCACGCCTATACTTACTTTTATATGCCACCATGTGTTATAAGAGATGCTACAAGTGAACTTGTGAAACTTGATACCATTTCCTACATAAGAAAACAATCTAAAATATTTTAGTTGTTTTTATACTTACATTTATTAATTATCTGGATTAGCTCAATCCGGTTTGGATTATAGCAGGGGTGTTTCTTTCCCAAAGGAAATGGTGAGGCAGACATAGGGTGGTTCTAGTAAATCCTTTGGCGACCAATGCACTGCAACATTTTCTGAATAGTTTGAATTGCTTACCACATGTGTCATGTAGTAATGCACTGTAATATTTATTTTATTTTATTTTGCGAGAAAAGTTTCGATCTATTTATCTTCAATCATGACAGTACAACGAACACCAGAAATAATAAAAATTACAACCAGATCCGTAGACCACCTGGAGAAGACTACAAGAGCTGAAGCGAGCCAGACAAAACTTGTTGTAGTAGACAGTCGGGAAGTCGTCGTGCTAAGGCCCCATAGGACCAATGCAGCAGAATAGCCAGCACCACCAAGAAAGAGTAGCGTAGACCGGAAGGATCCAACCTAAAGACACACGAACATAGACTTACTACGACCATATCCGAGCAAATCCACCAAGGACAGACCAGCTGGAGACACACCTCCACACGCCCACCGACGATGCTAGCACACCACCGGACGGGGCCGGGCTATGGGGAGAACCTTATTCCATCTTTAGAGAGCAGCCGCCATCTCGTCTTCTTGAGCAGAACACGAACACTAACAAAACTCAAAGGAGCATCTAAAAACAGAGCCCTCCCACTGACAAGGGTCGGGATCCACCACGCTGGCATGGCTCTAAGGCCATCGAAGACGAGGTGGACCGGCGGCGGCGCCGCCGAGAGTCAGAGGAACCCTAAACTTTTGTTAGGGGAGGAGGCAGATATGTGCCACATTTTGGTCGCGTGTTTCCCTGCACAGGGGAAACTCTATTGAGAGACTTGAAAGATGCAGCCCAATGCGCTTCAATATTAAGAGTGGACAAGCACAAACAGAAATAGTTGTTGTTGTAAACAATAAGAAAAAATAGACCAAAGCAGAGGTTTCACTTGTACCTGTGTACACATAATTTGGATCATGTAATAGACAAATTGACATAGGTATGATTATTGAACAATAATGCACTTGTAATTAGATATGTGAGCGATGTGTCCTTGCGATACCACGACCGATTGCCGCTGAATTGAGGATTGAGTCTTCCAAAATTGGTCTTAATCCGACTCGCGAGGTTGGCTCGGCTATTAAGGATTAACAAACTAGCTTATTAATGTTTAATGATTACATGGTTGTCCCCAAGGAATTGGTTTTGACTACCATACCAGGCTTACTATCACTGGTGTTCGGTATAGTTTTCCACTCTTCATTGCACTTTGACTCTCTTTGTTCCGATCATTGGTTCATTGGATATTAGCGAGTCCTAGGATCAAGAAGGATACGAAAGAAAAATTGTTGTACAAACATAAATATAAAGGAAGTCGTACCATGGATCCCATACATGACACATACATGGGCTACGAGGCTATGCCTCAACTCTTTACCTGAGAGGATTACTCACACATGACAACAATCAAATAAGTGACAATACACATTGAAGATGAATTGTTAACTATCTTACAATTAATGTCGATTGCAGTGGAATCCCGATTACAAGTATAATCTAGCAAGAGATGGAGATGGTGGCTACTGCTTGAAATGAGGAATTACGGCTAGCAGCGATGATGATGGAATTGAAGAAGAGACTTCAGGTGTTGTCCTCCACCTTCTTTATATAGAGCTGGCGTTTGGGATAGGGTTTCATTGGAGCTTTGTCACAGTGCCAATAAAAAGATGGCTTGTGCTGACATCACAGAGTCAATCCCGTATGGTATGACCGCAAGTACGATCTAGTACAGTCATACTGAGGGTTGTCTTCTCTTCTAGGGAAACCTGTGGCCACCCACTTTCGAGCATCTCTAGCAGATCTCGCAACACGCAGCCTGCAAAACTCATTTACGGTACCCTAGAAACGATTTGCAGGACGCCGGACATGCAGCTAGAACAGATCCTTTTACTGATACCACACATTCTAATTGTAGTTCACGCTTAAAACATAGATCACCGAAGTTCAAACATAGCATAGGGGAGTTCATCTACTACATACCATACGAGAGTTCAATACAAACCGAAACTAAACATCATACTAAATGGAAAGCCTACTAGCATAGTACATCTACTCGTCACTGGAGTCGCTGGAGTCGCCATCATCGGTGGCGGCAGGGAGCGGGTTGTCGTGGAGGTGTGGTACATGAGTGTGCCTGAGAGGGTTTGCATGAGCCGGTACTCCTCAAAGAGTGTGGGACACGCAAGACTGCAGATTCGGCACCGGCTGCGGCGGCCTCCTTGGCCACCCACCACACCTTCTCCGCCTCCCGGCGATGCTTGAGCGCAGGGGAGAAGATGCGGTCGAGGCAGTTGAAGTTCGCCCATGCCCAAGCGTCCCCGATGCACGAGCGGGTGCCGCGGGTCCGCGCTTGCTCCCTTTGTCGTTCGTCCATCGGCGGGCCGAGGGAGGAGCTCTCGGCCTCCGCATCGTTGCGCCGCTTGTGGGGTGGGTCACTACCGAACCCTCCGCGGTCGCCGAACCCCCCTCAGCCACCACGACTGGAACCCGCTGACACCATCTCCGGTTACTTCCAGTGGATAAACGTGGTGCAAATCGCAACTAGAATTAGCGGGATATCTCACCAGTGGAGAGGAATCGCGCACTACAACAAAAACAGCCAGTAGACACACCCAATTTCATACCTAGCGACGTGTTATTTCATCTCTAGCCAACTATAGAGCCGTTTTAGTAAAGCGTCCTTGGAGCGTCTTCCCACGGACCGTCTCAAACAAATAGACACGCTTGCCAAGCGTGTCTTACATGGAATGAGACGCTTTCTCACGACGTTCAAAATCGTATCTACATGTAGAGACGTTGTCTTAGGCATGCTAAAAAATCGTATCTACATGTAGAGACGTTAGGTTAGGCATGCTCAAAAATCGTATCTACATGTAGAGACGTTAGGTTAGGCATGCTCATATTACGTCTCTACTCATAGACACGTTTCATTCGCCTCTTATACTCGTCTCTAAATGTCCATAAGAACATTTATACAAATGGAATATTTTACTTTAAATATTATTTGATTAATTACAATTTTGTTTCATCGTTTCAAATGCAATTATTTTTAGTGTCATGGTTGCACATGCAAATTGGTCAAATAATATTGTGATACGAAGGCATCATTCCACTTCATCGATTGCATTTGCAAACATTGGCAACCTCAATAACAACATCCAATGCATTAATTAGACTGGAAGTTTTTTTCTCTATGAAGCTAAAAGTACATGGAGTTCACAGCTGAATAATATCAAACATTCATATGAAACATGCAATGATGAAAATAAATAAGAAAAGATCCTATAGACTGGAACTATTTTTCTCTATGAAGCTAAAATCTATACATAATCCAGAATATTTGTTCATTCAAAGATAGATTAATCAAACTGCTCTTGACTCCTCCAGTGCACTCCCTTTTCAAATCCTCAACTACCCAGCCACTCCTAGCTCCTTTAATGCACTCACTTTTCAAATCCTCACCGCCCTGAAAAAGAGAATGAACACCATTTACATGAACACATGTTTATAAAGAACTACAGGATAAGAGATTCTTTGATGAAATTATAAGAAATGTATCATACCAATGCTTTCTGGTTGTGCTGGAGGAGTTGGCCTAACTATTTTTACCTAAAAAGCAGAAATATTCTCGATAAATAACATATCACACATGTGCAGATTGGAGCATACATGATGCTTGAATGAAAACATACTTACATGTGAGCGAGGCCAAGCAATAACAGAACCCATAGCATCCCTTACTGTTTGGAATTTTTCATATGGTCTAACTAGTTTCTCATCTCCTAGATATGTACAACCGCGAACAAGAACTGCAACGTATTCCACACCAAGCATGCTTCCTCCAACCACATATGTTTTCTCTTTACTGGCTAAAGTTCCTTTGGCCACGAGTTTGTCTTTGTTTCTCGAGTTCATTGAATACAACACGACTTCAACTTTATCCTATTTTTCAAGAAATGAAACATTTGTTATTGATGAACCTGAGAAGAATTCATTTTAAACAAATAAGAACAATTTCACAAATAACTAGACCAACTATCTATTATACAATCATTCTCATTTGGATATGTAGCCCATACGTACCTGCTTAGTGACTTGGTGATGACCACATGGCTTGGTTGCATTGCTATTTTGAGCATGAGCATTCTGCAATTAAATAGGAATACACGTGAAGGGAGACACATGATCAACTACAATCAAGAATGATAGTTTTGAAGAGTTCCAATACATCCACCAAGGAGCCTTATTCTACACGTACTTTCAGTCTGCACATTTTGCTATCAAATTAGATTCAGGTCTTACTACAAAATTATTTATTGTGAAAACTAAGCACGAATGCAGTATGCAAACAAATGAAGTTGACATCATGTAAATTTATACACTGAAAACAGAATTCACTTAATATTCAAGGGCCGGGTGTTCCTCAAAATCTATGCAGGGTTACCACCAAAAAGAACATGTATGCAAGATTGGTGTTCTATTAGTACTCATGTATCAGTTCAAGAGTGATTAATTAGTTCATTTGAATAGGAGATTTCTTGGAGCAACAATGACATGTGCGTGCGACTAACTTTTGGTTCCATCAGGCCAAATCATGTTAATGTTGGCAATACAACTTTTTAATACTTGGTTGAATCTGACTTATGATCTGCTAGTAGTGTCACGGCAGTATTTGAAACGAACTTGTCAAAATGGGTTTGGTGTTTCATAATAATGTCATTTACCTTGCACTTAAATACAAAATTAGACAACGTTTCATACAATCATTGTCATTTAGATATGTAGCACTTGTTTACCTGCTTAGTAACTTGGTGAAGTCGTAAACTTGGTTCAGGACCACCTTGCTGCACGGCAAGATTATTTTCAGCATGGGCATTCTGCAATTTAATAGGAAAAGGTGTCATCGTCATCATTGATAAAAACTGGATAAGTCCTTGCACATTGGTTAAGATTACTAGGACGGTATATACGAACCCAATCAGGTTATAGTTTCTAACCAAAAGGTTAATATTTCACAAAGTTTTAACTTGATGGTAAGATAGCGTTCCAATATTTAACTAGTATAAGGGTTCAACCAATACCAAAATTACTAGCAGGAGATAATTGATAACTTAGTGCAGGTTAGTTGACACACCTTAGTGATCACATGTTCATGTGGTAAAGGTGCACTGCCACAACCCTCTTTTGATTTGGTTTGTTGCGGCTCCTATTAAAGCAATAGTTGTAAGACATTAGAATGGACCTGCATTAAATAGTACATGAAAAGCCCATTACATTACCTGCATTGTAGTTCGTGGCTCCTGCACATCATTATTTGATTGTTTGAGGACATTATAAGATTCACACTGGAGATGGTTATCTCTTTTAGGTAGAGTGTCCTGAAATAAAATTATAGTAATAGCACATCAGTATTCATTAATTTCATCTTTGCACATATATAACTGGGTTTCATATGCTAACTTGATAATTTTCTATTGGAGAATCCACTTCATTTCTCAAACTCTCTCCAGGAAACTTTTTGGCAAGGAATGCAGCAATCATAGCCAGCTGACCTCTAACATCCCCTACATCACCTTTGACGTCCTTTACATCACCTTTGACGTCCTTTACATCATCTTTGACATCTTCTACATTATCTTTGACCATGCGTACTTCAAACTGAAGATTGTCTTGATCAGACTTCCCAACAAAAGTTATTCCTTGAGAAACATTTACTCCGCTCCAATACTTTTCATCATAGTAACCTCGAAGTTTTGCCTTTTCAGCAAGTGCACCTTTAAAGGCCTCACTGTAATCGTCAGTGGAAAGGCTACCATTGTGATCCATTTTCCTTTTTTTTAACTCCTCATTAGCTGCATCCTATTGAATAGGACTAATTATTAATTTATTATTATAATATGGGATAGATTGTATGTTGAACTGTAGGCATAATACGTAGAATGTACCATTATTGTCTTCACATTGTCGCTTGTGTAATTGCCATCTTTTTTCTTATGAGCTTCATCCCAAAGGTCAATCTTGTGGATCGGTGCTTTCCTTTTGATTTCCTATCCATCAAAGTACGTTAGGTCCACTAATAGTTATTTTTGAAGAGAATTGATTCGTCATATAATAAAAACTATAAAAAGGATAGTTGTCACCATCTCTTTTTGTAGCCTGGCATGGCTTTTTCTCCCGGTTGTGTGTGGATTCTTTTGTTGCTTTGCACACTCTGTGTTTTTCTCGCATAACTTCTGCAAACAAATTAGATGCAGACACGTAATGTTAGCGAACTAATTTTGGAGTCTAGTTTGAGCATGAGAGGATGAGATAATAACCATGTGTGAATCCTGACACCACATTCCAACTAGAGTCTCCCATTGATGCTTATTAACACCTACTGGAACATTACTAATAATTTCCTGGAGAGACTTCTCTTTGCGTTTGAAATATTTTTTCTTCAAGCAAGATTTGTAGGCTCTCCATCTTTTGGAAACAGTCATTAGGACCCAGTCTCGTGTAAGCTGCTTTGTCTCAGATGGATAGACAAATTTCTCCTTCAACAAAGTAAATATAATTGTTTGCATGTGAAATGACAATAAAGATGTATGTGATGATACGTCAAAAAATATGTGATGATGTTTCTCAAAAATTACCTCTACATCCTTGATCATGTTGTTCTTTCTCTGGACAAATAATTCATTGTCCCATCTTGGAATGTTCAGTGGTGCAAATGTGGAGTTCTCTGCAATGTCGCTAAGATAGCTACTAAGAATGGAACCAGACCTTTCATTTGGAACACCTTTTTCGTTAGTCTCCACAATTATCTTTCCCCCAGTTACCTGGGATAAATTCTTCAGCCTAAATTCCCCTACAATCTGCCGCGTCTCTCCATTTGGCCCTGCAAGCATGAATACCCAAGCACGTCTGAAACCAGTATGATAAAAACCTCAGACTGAAGAAGTTTAGTCATGGAAACTTACAAATTATCTTGATTTGGCTAGTGGATTCATGAGATCTTCCTGGTACTATATTATCAATCTCTGGAGGATCTTGCAGATTTTCTTCAGCAAGCTGCACATGTTCTGCATCATGCATTGTAAGGTTCAAGTCCCGAAGTCGTCTTGGTATCCTCGCCATCGTTAATCTGCCAAATTAATAGAAACTACAGACCTCAACCAAAAGTTCAGTGCGGCATGACATGTACAGAGAGAAAATGCCATAGTCTACAGAGATTCACATGTTTGAAATGATCAGTCATAAAGTAGCTAGTACTTCCTCTCACATCTTATGAATCCAACAATGACTTACTCCTGTCCCATTTTCAAGGTTTGCTAATACAATTTTTTTGGCAAAAAACATGCAAGCAGCAAATCAAATATCAAGGGAAGTATCAAGTGAAAATAGGTTTTCAGTGAAAATCTGAAAATGCTCACGTGGTCCATCACATCTATAATGAACGACACTGATCAAAGGTGGGATTTCTCACGATCCACTTAAACGAAATTAGCGGAAAGCCCCCTAACTTGTCCACCGTCAAGAAGGAACAAAGCAGGACATGAACAATCTGAAAGAACAATCAGCAGTTATGTGGTTTCACTAGTACAGACTATAGAACTACAAAAAGAAGTGCTCACCGAAACAGTTTACAAAAAAACAAATAGGATGGGACTCTTCCCAAATGGTTCTGCCAACATAGTTTTTTGATATTTGTGCTACTAGTATCTATGCGTGGTGTGGCTCAATGGGTGTTACTAATTACTCTGCTCCTACCATGGAGCAGAGCTCCTGCAGGTTGCACAACCGGGCATCAAACCTTCACACCGATTAAGCCACAAGAAATCAAACTAAAGATCAATGAATCTCAGTAATTTCTGCACCAAGACCTGAGAGAGCACAACACAATGGTGAGGACCAATACGAACCTGGGGCGCAGCTACCCTGGGCAGGATGGCTGTACTCGTGCTTGCTCTGCTTAATCAACCTGTAGGTTGGAGACGAAATTGCTCGTTGCAGCAGCCGATTCCTCCGACCTTCCCGCCCAATCGCCGCCGTTGGCCCCAACACACACGCCGGCCGGTCTCTGTCCCCGACCTCCACGGCCTCCAATCGCCCGCCCGCCCGCTGAGTCTCCGTCAGTCCGCCCACCAAGCCAATCAATCCCCGTTCATGAGATTGAGGCGATGCACATCAGCGGACGGATTGGAGGGATCCCGTCAGATGGATTGAGATGGATTAGGAGGTGGAAGAAGAGGAGAAGTGGAGAGATGGCGGCGTGGGCGAGAAGTGGGGAGAGGGCGGCGTGGCAGAGTATATCACGGGGATCTTTTTTTTCTCAATAATAAGAGCCCTGGCGCGCTATTTCTTGGCGGTAGATGGAAAATATGAGCGCCAAATGCTAAAATAATTAGCTCCCAATAAAATATGGGAAACTTAGTTTGGAAAAGGCATATTTATTTATGTTATATAAAGAACCAAACAGAAAAGAGCCAGTGGTCACTTGATCTATTTATTATTTTTTGCATATATTGTGAAATGATTTTTTTGCTAAAAAATAGAATTCCATTGTATCGTATTGTGCAATGCGATTCTTGTGCATACATGTGGCCGCCCTACCTGTCGCACCTCCGTCGCCATGCATGTCATCGTCGTCGTTGGAGTAGCCCTTCGAGAGATGCAAGGGCAGGGGAGGGCCAGTCATGTCCGGCCGCCATCTGGTGCTCACAGAGGAGCCGCTCCGCTTTCGCCTCCACAATGGTGAGTGAAGGTCATGGACCGAGGCCTTCGCGAGGCCGGGCTCCACGCAGAACTAAGGTGGTGCCTCACCGGACTTGGCGAACGCGGAGCGACGCGCCACGTTGTGCTCTCCCGCTGCTCTGGCCGCTCTCTCCTCGGCTGACAGAATGGCCCGCAGCGACAACGAGTCGTGGTCGCCACGACGATCGAGGTAGTGGAGGAGGCGGCTGCAGAACTTTGCTACCACATACAACACCTCCTTGACAACCTTGTCGCACCAATCGTGGTGTAGTGGCGATGTCGTCTGGCTGATGAGGTCGTAGCGGCTTTGTGGATCGAATGTAGCATTCTATGGCGGCGACAACAACTCGCCCTTCACACGTCGTTCGATTTGGACACCGTAGTTGCGTGCATGACTCCAGCTCCGCCTTCACGTGATAGAGAGGCGGTGATGCCGGCTCTTGGTTCACGCGCTCGATAGCGCGGTGGCGAGGGCGCTCCTCCTTCACATGTGTTGGTGGTGGCAAAGGTCACGTCGGATCATGACCCCATAGCGACTCCTCTATCATGAGCTCCATCTGGCGGACGTACTCAACATCGGTTATGCAGTGCGGTGTGAACGGTGCTGAACCGCACTTAAATAGGCACGGCCAGACCAGGCGAAGGGACGAGAATCCATGGGAAGTCGGCTTCAATGCGGCACAACGGCTGGAGTAGGCTTCTTGGTCGCCGCCTGGTTTGTGACCGTTTTGTGGGAAAACGAATAACTGGACTGGTCTGAGGACCGATGGGGTACCCTGCTGGATGGCGAATTGCATCCAAATCACTCGCTCCAGAAGGTTGTGGGCGATTTAGGGTTCCGCCTTGAAGGTTGTGTGCAATGGGAGGAGGGTTTCGACCATATTGCCAAGGAGGTGGAGCAAGGCGACTCGTAGAGCTAGCTGAAATGGGAATCAAGAAGGTGTCTTTGATCGCCTCGTCGCCCTCAACGCACACGGACTCCAAATTTGATGAAAAATTCACAGAATACTAGTAATCATATTGTTATTCTTGTGTCAAAATCTCATCAAATTCTGGACACTTTTTTTGGTTCATTTTTTGGCAGCTGGATCATCAACAAAGAACATATCTTTGGTTATGTGCATGCCGATCACCATTGATTTTCCTTTTGCCGATACGTTAAGTCGTGATGCTATGAACAACAGCCAAGAAGCAATATGGACAATGGTGCAAACACCACAAAAATGAACAGAAGAAAACTTAACGCTGAACACATAAGACATTGTAGGCATGCTATACATGGACTAAGCCATATTTACCAGCAAGACAAGGACCATGGCAGCATGAACCATACTCAAGAATACAAGATAAGTTCAGCTACCAACATCACAAACAATCATGCCTCAAGACTCGAGCATCTGGGACTGATTTGAAGTGAGACATAAATGCAGCTATCATACCATCTTCACAAACCACATGCAAAGCATAAAAAATAATGTATCCATGTCTAGTGTCTTGCACAATTAAAACCCAAGTATACTTGGGTTGTGCCCTGAATTAGTACCAAAAAAAGACAACAACCATAAACTATAATAAAGCATTCTGACATGGTGCTCCTAAACTACTACTAAAACCATAACTAAAATTGCAGCTGCATGCAAAGAACCACAGCATCAAAGAGCTTCCACCAGTACTTCAGGCTTCTGAATGCTGAATTTCCTGTGGGCCAGCTCCAAACAACCAAAAGCACAATGCTCTAATCTGTTTCATCTGATGATTCTTCATCACCCATGTCAAAAAGGTCACGAGGCCTGACTTCCACTACTACATTCCATAGTTCAGCTTTTGGATCTTGAACATAGAAAACCTGCTGCACCTGGGAAGAAAATACAAAAGGATCATCCTCTAACTGATCTCCTGTGTGTATTTTCCGAGACTTGTTCACAAGAATGAACCCAAACTCATCGGTTTGAATGCCAACTTTGTGGTAGACATCATACCAATCACAATTAAAGAACACCACCTTGTAATCATTATAGGACAATTCAAATATGTCAGTTAATCTGCCATAATATCGAACACCATTTTCTGCAATGTTCACTACACCACTATTTTGTGTGACATGCCCTGAGTCATGACTCATCGTGTGAAACCTGAAGCCGTTGATGACATAGCCACTGTGCGCACCCCATATCTCTTTGGCTTTGCAGCCAAAGCTCTTACCGTTTCTGTTATATTTGGCCCATCACTTTGTAAAACCTCGATGTGCAATTAGTTAAATTCAGGTGCCTATATAATTCACAGTACATGAATATGGTAAAATGTACCTTTTGTTCCAACCAGTCAGCAAAGTGTCCATTAATTAACTTAGTGCTATCAGCTTCTGTCAATTTAGCTGACTCACATCGTTTGCTATTCTCTTCGGCCACAAATTCTCTGTAACAATTAGATTATATATATTAGAACTTTTCGGCAAACTCTAAACAAAAAGATTAAAGATATTATACATACTTGCGGAAATCTGCAAGTTCATCACAATGTCGTAAGACATATCGATGTGCTTGAATTACAAGACGGCTATTAAACTGCCCAACCGGGATAGCCTTTCCAATTGGTTCACCAGCACTATTGAACATGTACAAATCTTTTATCTTTTCTGACGGAGCAGGGTTTCTTGATGGTCTTGTAAAACGTGTAGTTCCTTCTAGAAATCTTGAACAAAAGGTCAAGCATTCTTGGGCAAGATACCCTTCAGCAATTGAACCTTCAGGAAATGCTCTATTGCGCACAAGTGCTTTCAGCCGGACAAATGATCTAAATTTAATTAAGCAGGATGTTACTTCTCAACACTATTGAAGATTAAATAAAATCAATGTTAAGCGCCATACCTCTCCAGAGGGTACATCCATCGATAGTGCACTGGACCACCAAGTTTAACTTCTTCAACCAAGTGCACCATTAAATGCACCATGATAGTAAAGAATGATGGAAGAAAAATTCTCTCCATATTGCAAAGTGTCATCACAATACTCTCTTGAAGTTTGTCAAGCTCAGAGACATCTAACACTTTCGAGCATAGCTTCTTGAAGAAATTAGACAGCCCGATAACTACTGTCATGACCTCTTTGTGCGGGTAACAGGATCGAAGTGCTAGAGGAAGAATATCTTCCAGAATAACATGACAATCATGGCTTTTGAGACCTGAGATTGTACAATCTTTCATGTTGACATGCCTAGAAAAATTTGATGCATATCCATCGGAAGTCCTAATATTATGCATCACTGAACAAAGTACTTCTTGCTGTTTTCTAGACATAGTAAATGGTGCATCAGGCAATACTGTTTTTCCATTATTATCTTCAACAGGATGAAGATCATGTCGAATTCCATTTTCACCAATTTCTGCCAAGTCAAGCCGTGCATTTAGGCCATCCTTTGTTTTAGAATCAATATTCAACAACGTTCCAATTAAATTATCAAACACATTCTTTTCTATGTGCATTACATCGAGATTGTGCCTTAACTTGTTAAGTTCCCAATATGGCAAGTTGAAAAATATTGATTTTTTTTTGAACCAATCCTCTGGCTTCTTCTCAGGCTTACCTTGGTTCTTAATTGACTTCTTGTTGCCTGCCTTCCTTTTACGCTTCGGTTCTTGATAATTTTCAGTTTCTTTTTCACTGTTTTTTTT
>NC_057807.1:479878972-479879780 GCF_018294505.1 Triticum aestivum | reverse complement strand
TTTTTTTTCTTCTTTCCGCCCTTTGCTTTCTTGGCTACATTGGCTTTTTTGCCTAACACAAACACTCTGCCTTGCAACATTTTCAAAGCTGAAGTACCACTCATAGTTGTCGGTGCCAGTTCAGTCTCTTTAGTGCCATCAAACTCTTGCCTCCTTCGGTTTCGAAATATGTGACCCTGTGGTAACCAGCGACGGTGGCCCATATAACAAAGTTTCATACTCTTATTTAGGCGAAATGATCTTGTAGAAGGACCACATGATGGACACCCATATTTACCACTTGTGCTCCAACCGTACAGGTAAGCTAATGCCGGAAAATCATTTAAAGTCCATAATAGTGCAGCCTTGAGAGGAAATGTCTCCTGCGAGGAAGCGTCAAATGTGTCTACACCATCCCATAATTGTAAGAGCTCATCAATCAGTGGCTGCAAATATATATCAATGTCATTCCCAGGGGAAGCTGGTCCAGGAATGATCATTGATAAAATTAGAGATGTTTCTTTCATGCAAATCCAAGGCGGTAGGTTGTACGGGATAAGCATCACTGGCCAGGTACTATGTTTTGAACTCATACTCCGGAAAGGGTTAACTCCATCACTTCCAATGCCAAGGCGCGGATTACGAGGATCAGCAGCAAAATCGGGGTATCTAGCATCAAGATCTTTCCAACACTCGGCATCAGCCGGATGCCGTATCTTTCCATCTTTGGTACGACCCTCGTCGTGCCAACGCATGTCATCAGATGTTTTTGTTGTTGCAAAGAGCCTTTGAATCCTCGGTATCAAAGGAAAGTAACGCAACACCTTGG
>NC_057807.1:479851511-479878126 GCF_018294505.1 Triticum aestivum | reverse complement strand
ATCTCTTGGTAAGAAAAGCATGGAATACATAGATATTTTAATTGAATGATTGGATCCAAACATATTTCATTAACCTTGCAGTAAAAGACTTCAAAATAAATGTGGCATTGGTAGGTTTAACTAGTATGCAAACGCGCCACTCAGTTCAATACTGTTGCACATATGCTGCCATCTTTTTGCCCCTAATCCCAACTCTGGCTACATCGAAAGGAAACACACACCACATGAACAAACAAAAATATAAAACAGAACACATGATTGATATTATCTATGCAAGGCCTTCAATTATCTAGAAAAACGTTTTCTTTCTAATCGCTATAGGGACTTATTTCCTTCTGCAACTACTAAGATTGTTGGACTATCTAAGTATCCAAACTAAGCATAAAAACCATATTATAGGGCGCTTTAATAAACAACTATGTTAACTCCCCTGATTTATATCATCATGTTATTGATGATCTTGTGAGCATCTCAAATAAGCACCATATACAAAAATCAAGGTACAACAGAAGGTAAAAAAAGGCCAATGATCACAAAATTCTTAATCATACAACAAAAAATTGATAAAAAGATGCCAAAAACTTCAAAAAACAGTATGGGATACAACAGAGTTACTTTCTCGATTGAGATTGAATGCGGGTTGTTTGAAATCAAAGGCGGTGGTCCAATCTATGGTTGTTCGAATTTCTGGAGTTGATTCAGACCAACTGAAACACCGGGCGTACACACTTCCGTTGAGGGCACCAATGAAATATATCTTCCCCTTCTATTTCTACAAGATCAAATGGAATTGATATTAAAATGTGTTCCCTTCCAAATCAACAATACATTATACATATACACAGTCCCTTGCATATACGTTCGTACACAGTTTTTCAGTCCAAATTCAATTTAATTTTCATCATACACTGATCAGCAGAACAAAAGGGGGCAGGCAGAGCTTTCTTAGGAAATTACCTGTCTCCCAGCTAGCTTGCTATTTGTTCACGGGAAGTCCTGGGTGGCAGAGTCCGGCGGAGCAGGCGAGCACCACCGGGAGAGGTCGGAGCAGAGCGCCAGAGCCGGCGCGGGGGGCTGGCTGGAGCAGGCGAGGAGCACCACGTCCCTGGTGACTAGGCAGAGTGCCGGGGATGGCCGAGGAGCGCCGGAGCAGAGGGGGAGGTGGCAGTCCTTGCGGAGGGCGTTCACCGGCGGCGGGCGGCGGCGCACTGGCAGGACCAGTAGTGTGAGGCACGAGCTGGAGTTTGTCGCTGGAGGTGGTCGAGATTGGGGGGAGGGGGGACTAGGAGGCGCAGGACTGGATGAGGAACCAGCCCGGCGGCGCCATAGATGGGCAGCTCAGGACGTGGCGGCGGATAAGGAGGAGTCAAGGAGATGGAGTTCGGTTAGTGGGCTCCTTTACTGCACAAATGGGCCAGGCCAGGTAATTTCCAATTTCTGCACATTCTTTACATGGTTTTATTATTTATTTGTTAAACTCTTTTTATCCTATAAAACGTCTCAAAAATCGTCTCTGCCTATTTACACATGTCAAAACTAATAAATAGGATATACCTCAAAAATAAGATTTGTGACGTTGTATTTATCGTCTCAAGAAGCGTGTCTACACACTATACGTTTCCTAGTATAGAGACGAATATAAAAACGTCTTAAAAAAAGCGTGCCTACTGACATGTTTTGTTGTAGTGGCGGTGGAGGCGGATGGAGGATTTGTGGCGTGTGAACCCCAAAACGTCCCAGATCCAGCATATATACCGGAATCACGGGCGGTTTGCGGGCCTACCATAAAAAAATATGGGCCGGTCCCTTTTTAGCAGACCTGCTCGGGCCGTATTTTTGGGCCACCCATAAAACGGCCGGAAAAATGCACTTCACCAAAGTTATACAGGATCTTGTAGACATGCTCTTATATAGAAATGAACCTCTTCTCTTGTACTTTCCACGTATGCCATTGTTTCCTCCTGTATGTATCTATCTCGAAACATAAAGATAAGGAGATTTGCACACCTTTGCGGTTATTCATCATTAGTAAACAAGTTGAAGTGATATTGACAGCAAATATTTGAGAATATCAATTTAAATGGGGGTAAATATGAGTCCACTCATCAATATTTCAACACCAAATGTATAACACACATGATCATCAAACCAATATAAACGGGATTTTAAGACACATTTTACCAAGAAAAAACAATAAAGCAGTGTGCCAATGGTTAGATAGCTCGTCTAAACACCGCATGCACTCTAGACTTTTCTGTTGGGCTATAGCGTAGCCTAGAAACCGGTGGACCAAAAGGTTTTAAATATTTCTAGCAAGATATTGTAAGGTATTAACATATATGCGACCACACACAATTATATCAATACATTCATGCACCATCACAAATTCATCTGTGGATCAATGCAATTTTTACTTCATGTTTTCTCACATATAACATTACTTGGTTTAAAGGTCCTTTTAAGGGTCAATGTCTCTAAAATGAAAATAACTAACACAAGTTTTTTTATACAATACAAGTGGAATATAACACAAAGCAAATGTATTTTTAGTGATCGAATCACAAAGACTGACACTAATATTTAGCAAAGACATTATGTTGTTAACTGCAAAAGAAGAAAGAGCAAAAAAACACTAATGAAATTATGGTGTAATAAAATAAATTATCATTGGGTATAAATTATAGCGTAAATTATGTCTATTTTAACTTGCCCTGGATGAGTTGATGGTGGGGTCGGATTCAAGGAGTTTGAGCTGGTGCAACAATATGATGCATGACCATGATATGGCGGTATGCTGGTGTTTTTGCTAGTGCAAAATGCTACTCCCTCCGTCCGGGAAAAGTTGTCCATGGGTAGTGTATTTGTTTTTTTTTTTAAAACCACAGAGTTTTAACACGTCACGAAGAACTCCATCTCCTTCCTCCCTCCTCCCCCGTCGCCTGTGCCTTGCAGCCATCACCGGCAACCCACCCACCAAGGTGTCGCCGCCCGCCTGGACCTGCGCCGCGACCAACATTAGCGTCGTGTCCCAATACGTGACCAACAACAGCGCCACCGCCCGCTTCGACCCCCGCTGCGGCTTCCCACCTGCACCGCCCGCCATGAAGGCGACCTGCGCCGGCACCCGCCTCGAGCTACGCCGCCACGGTAGCCCACGGTCACTGCCAACGTCCGCCCACCTTCGCCGCTCACCTGCGCCTCTGATTTTGTCTGCTTCAGCCATCGGCGCCATGGACAATTCCGGCCACTCCCGCCTCTCATGCTGCTACTGGTGGGCGACGCCGACGCCATGGACCTGTGATGATGTTTTTGCCTTTTCCCATGCCTCGCCTCTGCTGCCACTCCCGCCTATGCTGGTGAGCCTTGCCTACCCACCTCTGCTACTGTTGTTGTTCAATTTGCTGATGTGAGTCTGAATTTGTTGTTCTCAGTACATCAGTTTACTCTGGTTCTCAAGCTGTAGATGAAATTCAGTCAGTGGATACAAAGCTAGTGAAATAATCCAGGACAAAGGTTGTACAAAGATGCATTAGCATTAAAATCACATTTCTGTCCTGATGTAAAAACACCAAAGATGCATCATGTACTCTACAGAAATGGTGCAAAAAAGATTCAGTTAACACAGAAGTTAATTGAATGTGTCCCACAATGTCCAATGTTCATCAGTTAACTGAATGTTAACAGAAGTTATGAATCTTTGGATAATTTCTGATCCTCACCTAGAGTAGAAGCAATTTCTGATCTACTGTTACTGTGGATTAGGTTGGATATTGTTGGACTAACATAATTTTCCGGTCATGGCCCTAAAATTTCTACACACTGATTTGACCAGCAATACAACATTACAGAGAATATTTACACTGAAAATAGAACATTTGTACCAAAAAATAGGACCCCGAAGAAACTGTATTTAGTGATCTTGTACTCTGAAAATAGAACATTTACACTGAAGCCGAGCTTCAACATTCATCGAACCACATACATCTGTATATATGATTTCCAATAAATCTGTTGCTCTCTCCATAGTACCGGAGAACGGTGTTTTAGTCATCTTGCCCATGAGGCACGGTTCGCAAGTACCAAGTGATTCATAATCAAGTGATTCCATAAGTCCATCGGTATGGAGTTTCTTCATGCGCTTTACACCGATATGACCTAAACGGCAGTGCCACAAATAAGTTGCACTATCATTATTAACTCTGCATCTTTTGGCTTCGACATTATGAATATGTGTATCACTACTATCGAGATTCAACAAAAATAGACCACTCTTCAAGGCTGCATGACCATAAAAGATATTACTCATATAAATAGAACAATCATTATTCTCTGATTTAAATGAATAACCGTCTCGCATCAAACAAGATCCAGATATAATGTTCATGCTCAACGCTGGCACCAAATAATAATTATTCAGGTCTAAAACTAATCCCGAAGGTAGATGTAGAGGTAGTGTGCCGACCGCGATCACATCGACTTTGGAACCGTTTCCCACGCGCATCGTCACCTCATCCTTGGCCAGTGCTCGCTTATTCCGTAGTCCCTGTTTCGAGTTGCAAATGTTAGCAACAGAACCAGTATCAAATACCCATGTGCTACTACGAGCTCTAGTAAGGTACACATCAATAACATGTATATCACATATACCTTTGTTCACCTTGCCATCCTTCTTATCGGCCAAATACTTGGGGCAGTTCCGCTTCCAGTGTCTAGTCTGCTTGCAGTAGAAGCACTCAGTTTCAGGCTTAGGTCCAGACTTGGGTTTCTTCTCTTGAGCAGCAACTTGCTTGTTGTTCTTCTTGAAGTTCCCCTTCCTTTTCCCTTTGCCCTTTTTCTTGAAACTAGTGGTCTTGTTAACCATCAACACTTGATGCTCCTTCTTGATTTCTACTTCTGCAGCTTTTAGCATTGCGAAGAGCTCGGGAATTGTCTTGTTCATCCCTTGCATATTATAGTTCATCACGAAGCTCTTGTAGCTTGGTGGCAGTGATTGGAGAATTCTGTCAATGACACTATCATCAGGAAGATTAACTCCCAGTTGAATCAAGTGATTGTTATACCTAGACATTTTGAGTATGTGTTCACTGACAGAACTATTCTCCTCCATCTTGCAGTTATAGAACTTATTGGAGACTTCATATCTCTCAATCCGGGCATTTGCTTGAAATATTAACTTCAACTCCTGGAACATCTCATATGCTCCATGATGTTCAAAACGTCGTTGAAGACCCGGTTCTAAGACGTAAAGCATGGCACACTGAACTATCGAGTAGTCATCAGCTTTGCTCTGCCAGACGTTCTTAACATCGTCAGTTGCATCAGCAGCAGGCCTGGCACCCAGCGGTGCTTCCAGGACATAATTCTTCTGTGTAGCAATGAGGATAATCCTCAAGTTACAGACCCAGTCCGTGTAATTGCTACCATCATCTTTCAACTTTTCTTTCTCAAGGAATGCATTAAAATTCAACGGAACAACAACACGAGCCATCTATCTACAACAAACATAGACAAGCAAAATACTATCAGGTACTAAGTTCATGATAAATTTAAGTTCAATTAATCATATTACTTAAAAACTCCCACTTAGACAGACATCTCTCTAGTCATCTAAGTGATCACGTGATCCAAATCAACTAAACCATAACCGATCATCACGTGAGATGGAGTAGTTTTCAATGGTGAACATCACTATGTTGATCATATCTACTATATGATTCACGCTCGACCTTTCGGTCTTCGTGTTCCGAGGCCATATCTGTATATGCTAGGCTCGTCAAGTTTAACCTGAGTATTCTGCGTGTGCAAAACTGGCTTGCACCCGTTGTAGATGGACGTAGAGCTTATCACACCCGATCATCACGTGGTGTCTGGGCACGACGAACTTTGGCAACGGTGCATACTCAGGGAGAACACTTCTTGATAATTTTAGTGAGAGATCATCTTAAAATGCTACCGTCAATCAAAGCAAGATAAGATGCATAAAGGATAAAGATCACATGCAATCAATATAAGTGATATGATATGGCCATCATCATCTTGTGCTTGTGATCTTCATCTCCGAAGCACCGTCGTGATCACCATCGTCACCGGCGCGACACCTTGATCTTCATTGTAGCATCATTGTCGTTTACGCCATCTATTGCTTCTACGACTATCGCTACCGCTTAGTGATAAAATAAAGCAATTACAGGGCGTTTGCATTTCATACAATAAAGCAACAACCATATGGCTCCTGCCAGTTGCCGATAACTTCGGTTACAAAACATGATCATCTCATACAATAAAATATAGCATCACGTCTTGACCATATCACATCACAACATGCCCTGCAAAAACAAGTTAGACGTCCTCTACTTTGTTGTTGCAAGTTTTACGTGGCTGCTACGGGCTTAGCAAGAACCGTTCTTACCTACGCATCAAAACCACAATGATAGTCCGTCAAGTTAGTGCTGTTTTAACCTTCGCAAGGACCGGGCGTAGCCACACTCGATTCAGCTAAAGTGAGAGAGACAGACACCCGCCAGCCACCTTTAAGCACGAGTGCTCGTAACGGTGAAACCAGTCTCGCGTAAGCGTATGCGTAATGTCGGTCCGGGCCGCTTCATCTCACAATACCGCCGAACCAAAGTATGACATGCTGGTAAGCAGTATGACTTGTATTGCCCACAACTCACTTGTGTTCTACTCGTGCATATAACATCAAGGCATAAAACCTGGCTCGGATACCACTGTTGGGGAACGTAGTAATTTCAAAAAATTTCCTACGTACATGCAAGATCATGGTGATGACATAGCAACGAGAGGGGAGAGTGTTGTCCACGTACCCTCGTAGACCATAAGCGGAAGCGTTATCACAACGCGGTTGATGTAGTCGTACGTCTTCACGATCCGACCGATCCAAGCACCGAACGTACGGCACCTCCGAGTTCAGCACATGTTCAGCTCGATGACGATCCCCGGGCTCCGATCCAGCAAAGCTTCGGGGATGAGTTCCGTCAGCACGACGGTGTGGTGACGATGATGATGTTCTACCGGCGCAGGGCTTCGCCTAAACTCCGCGACGATATGACCGAGGTGGAATATGGTGGAGGGGGGCACCGCACACGGCTAAGGAATGATCCGTAGATCAACTTGTGTGTTATGGGGTGCCCCCCTGCCCCCGTATATAAAGGAGCAAGGGAGGGAGGCCGGCCGGCCCTAGAGGGCACGCCAGGAGGAGGAGTCCTCCTCCTAGTAGGAGTAGGACTCCCCTTTTCCTACTCCTACTAGGAGGGGAAAGGAAGGGAGAGAGGGGGAAGGAAAGAGGGGGGGCGCCGCCCCCCCTCCTAGTCCAATTCGGACCAGAGGGAGAGGGGGCGCGTGGCCCACCCTGGCCGCCCCTCTGTCTTTCCACCAAGGCCCATGTGGCCCATTATCTCTCCCCTGGGGGTTCCGGTAACCCTCCGTCACTCCGGTTTTCTCCGAAAACGTCCGGAACACTTCCGGTGTCCGAATATAGTCGTCCAATATATCAATCTTTATGTCTCGACCATTTCGAGACTCCTCGTCATGTCCGTGATCACATCCGGGACTCCGAACAAACTTCAGTACATCAAAACTTATAAACTCATAATAAAACTGTCATCGTAACGTTAAGCGTGCGGACCCTACGGGTTCGAGAACTATGTAGACATGACCTAGAACTATTCTCGTTCAATAACCAATAGTGGAACCTGGATACCCATATTGGTTCCTACATATTCTATGAAGATCTTCATCGGTCAAACCGCATAACAACATACGTTGTTCCCTTTGTCATCGGTATGTTACTTGCCCGAGATTCGATCGTCGGTATCCAATACCTAGTTCAATCTCATTACCGGCAAGTCTCTTTACTCGTTATGTAATGCATCATTCCGTAACTAACTCATTAGCTACATTGCTTGCAAGGCTTATAGTGATGTGCATTACCGAGAGGGCCCAGAGTTACCTCTCCGACAATCGGAGTGACAAAACCTAATCTCGAAATACGCCAACCCAACATGTACCTTCGGAAACACCTGTAGTACTCCTTTATAATCACCCAGTTACGTTGTGATGTTTGGTAGTACCCAAAGTGTCCCTCCGGTAAACGGGAGTTGCATAATCTCATAGTTACAGGAACATGTATAAGTCATGAAGAAAGCAATAGCAATATACTAAACGATCAAGTGCTAGGCTAACGGAATGGGTCATGTCAATCACATCATTCTCCTAATGATGTGATCATGTTAATCAAATGACAACACATGTCTATGGTTAGGAAACATAACCATCTTTGATTAATGAGCAAGTCAAGTAGAGGCATACTAGTGACTATATGTTTGTCTATGTATTCACACATGTATCATGTTTCCGGTTAATACAATTCTAGCATGAATAATAAACATTTACCATGATATGAGGAAATAAATAATAACTTTATTATTGCCTCTAGGGCATATTTCCTTCAATTTGCAAAGATATTTCAGTAGGTGTCAACTTATTCAATTCAAGTCTACGATATAAAGCGAAAGGCATAACACTAACACCGGCTCCAAGATCACATAAAGCAGTTCTGACATAATTTCTTTTAATGGAGCATGGTATAGTTGGAACACCCGGATCTCCAAGTTTCTTTGGTATTCCACCCTTAAAAGTGTAATTAGCAAGCATGGTGGAAATTTCAGCTTCCGGTATCTTTCTTTTATTTGTGATGATATCCTTCATATACTTAGCATAAGGATTTACTTTAAGCATATCAGTTAAGCGCATACGTAAGAAAATAGGTCTAATCATTTCAGCAAAGTGCTCAAAATCCTCATCATCCTTTGACTTGGATGGTTTAGGAGGAAAGGGCATGGGTTTTTGAACCCATGGTTCTCTTTCTTTACCGTGCTTCCTAGCAACAAAATCTCTCTTATCATAACGTTGATTCTTTGATTGTGGGTTATCAAGATCAACAGCAGGTTCAATCTCTACATCATTGTTTTTGCTAGGTTGAGCATCAACATGAACATTATCACTAGGTTCATGTTCATCACCTGATTGTGTTTCAGCATCAGAAATTGAAATATCATTGGGATTCTTAGGTGTGTCTACAGTAGGTTCACTAGAAGCATGTAAGGTTCTATCGTCTTTCTTTTTCTTCTTCTTAGAAGAACCGGGTGCCTCTAAATTATTTCTCTAAGAATCTTGCTCGATTCTCTTAGGGTGGCCTTCAGGATACAAAGGTTCCTGAGTCATTCTACCAGTTCTAGTAGCCACTCTAACAGCAAAGTCATTTTTATTATTCAATTCATTAAGCAGATCATTTTGAGCTTTGAGTACTTGCTCAGCTTGAGTAGCAACCATAGAAGCATATTTGTTAACACGGTGAAGTTCATCTTTAACTCTAGCCAGATTATCACCTACGCGTCCTATCTCGAAAGCATTATTCTTTAACTCTCTACCAACACAAGCATTAAAAATTTCTTGTCTAGCCATAAAGTCATCAAATTCATCTAAGCATGGGCTATGAAATTTAGTAGAGGGTATTTCAACTTTATCATATCTATAGAAAGAAATTACCTTTACTACATGTGTCGGGTTATCAAGACAATGTGATTCTTCAGGCGGTAAATTAAGACCATGTATTTCTTCAATAGGTCGTAAATTCTTAACATCTTCAGCTTTAATACCTTTTTCTTTCATTGATTTCTTTGCCTATTGCATATCTTCAGGACTGAGAAATAAAAAACCTCTCTTCTTCGGAGTGAGTTTAGGAATAGGCTCAGGAGTTGGCTTAATTGGTTCAGGAATTACTTCAGGAATTGGCTCAGGAAGAGTCCAATTATTTTCATTAGTCAACATATTATTCAATAATATTTCAGCTTCGTCGACTGTTCTCTCCCTGAAAACACAACCAGCACAACTATCCAAGTGGTCCTTGGAAGCATCGATTGGTCCATTATAAAAAATATCAAGTATTTCATTTTTCTTAAGAGGATGATCAGGCAAAGCATTAAGTAATCGGAGAAGCCTCCCCCAAGCTTGTGGGAGACGCTCTTCTTTGATTTGCACAAAATTATATATTTCCCGCAAGGCAGCTTGTTTCTTATGAGCAGGGAAATATTTAGCAGAGAAGTAATAAATCATATCCTGGGGACTACGCACACAACCAGGAGCAAGAGAATTATACCAAGTCTTAGCATCATCCTTTAATGAGAACGGAAATATCTTAAGGATATATAAATAGCGAGACTTCTCATCATGAGTAAATAGGGTGGCTATATCATTCAACTTGGTAAGATGTGCCACAACAGTTTCAGATTCAAGGCCATAAAAAGGATCAGATTCAACTAAAGTAATAATATCAGGATCAACAGAGAATTCATAATCCTTATCAGTAACACAGATAGGTGAAGTAGCAAAAGCAGGATCGGGTTTCATTCTAGCATTAAGAGACTGCTGCTTCCATTTAGCTAATAATTTCTTAAGATCAGATCTATCATTGCAAGCAAGAATTTCCATAGCAGCTTCTTCATTCATAACATAACCCTTAGGAACAACAGGTAATACATAATCATAGGGGGAACGTTCATCATCACTATCATCAATAGCATCTTCAATATTTTGATTCCCCCTAACTCTAGCAAGTTGTTCATCAAGAAATTCACCTAATGGCAAAGTAGTATCATGCACAGAAGTAGTTTCATCATGCATAGCAGAAGTGGCATCATCAATAACATACGACATATCAGAATTCATAGCAGTAGCAGGTTTAGGTGTTGCAAACTTACTAATAACTAGATGGCAGTTCCTTACCTCCCCTCGTAGTTGAGGGTAAAATCTTGGTCTTAGCGTCTTTAAAGTTCTTCATAGTGATCAACAGATATAAATCCCAAGTGACTCAGAGAATAGAGATATGCTCCCCAGCAACGGCGCCAGAAATTAGTCTTGATAACCCACAAGTGTAGGGGATCGCAATAGCTTTCGAGGGTGAAGTACAACCCAAATTTATTGATTCGACACAAGGGGAGCCAAAGAATATTCTTGAGTATTAGCAGTTGAGTTGTCAATTCAACCACACCTGGATAACTTAGTATCTGCATCAAAGTGTTTAGTAGCAAAAGTGGTATGATAGTAATGGTAACAGTAGCAACAGTAAAGGTAAATGTTTTTGGGTTTTTGTAGTAGTTGTAACAGTAGCAATGGAAAAGTAAATAAGCGGAGAACAATATATGAAAAGCTCGTAGGCAATGGATCAGTGATGGATAATTATGCCGGATGCGATTCCTCATGCAATAGTTATAACATAGGGTGATATAGAACTAGCTCCAATTCACCAATGTAATGTAGGCATGTATTCCGTAAATAGTCACACGTGCTTATGGAAAAGAACTTGCATGACATCTTTTGTCCTACTCTCCCGTTGCAGCGGGGTCCTAGTGGAAACTAAGGGATATTAAGGCCTCCTTTTAATAGAGAACCGGACCAAAGCATTAACACATGGTGAATACATGAACTCCTCAAACTACGGTCATCACCGAGAAGTATCCCGATTATTGTCACTTCGGGGTTGTCGGATCATAACACATAATAAGTGACTATAAACTTGCAAGATAGGATCAATAACACACATATATTCATGAAAACATAATAGGTTCAGATCTGAAATCATGGCACTCGGGCCCTAGTGACAAGCATTAAGCATAGCAAAGTCATAGCAACATCAATCTCAGAACATAGTGGATACTAGGGATCAAACCCTAACAAAACTAACTTGATTACATGGTAAATCTCATCCAACCCATCATCGTCCAGCATGCATGAAAATGCCATAAATAGATTGTTCATATTTTTTTGATCATTTTTTATATATAATTTATTTCATTTGGGGTTATGGTTGAGTTTCTATGAATTTTAGAAGTTTACGTGATTTTCTGAAAAATTAAATCATTTCGATTTATCCAAATTCCGGAAAATAAATTCTTGCGTCAGCTTACGTCAGTAGTTTAACTGGATGGTCAAACCTGATAGTGCGGTCACACGTGTCATTGGCCACAGTTAAGTAGGAATTAATCCCGCGTTGACCCAGGCTTTGACCTGATGTGGGGCCCAGCTGTCAGGCACGATGGGGTGGTTAATTAGTGTTAATTACGTGGTTAACCGCCGGTTAGACGCCGGCGACTTACAGTCGTGGCGGAGGCTCGCCGGAAACGCTGCTCTGACGTTCATTTGGCCCGAGGATGGGTCCTACAGGGAGATGGGGCTCGTGCGCATCCATCAGTGGTGTTGGCTGGCACTAGGGTAGGCTGTAGCGGCGGAGGAGCGAGCTGGGCGGCGGCCAGAGCCACGGGTTTGAGCGGAGCGAGGCTATGGAGCACGGGAAGGCCAAATGAGGGGCTCAACGACACCCGGGGATCACCAGGAGGACGCGAGGTGCACGGGTTCAAGCGGAGGGACGCGACGAGGGCATGCCCATCGTCCATGGCTGGCGGCGGCGCTCGGGTTCGCGGAAGCGGCAGCTAGAGGACGCGAGGGACAACGAGGCAAGGAGGAAACGGGTCAGCGGCTCACCACGGGTTCTGTCAGTGCTTCTGGAGTGGCCGGAGAAGCACGGGGTCCGGTGAATCAACGGCGAGATCCGTCGGGTGTGGCCGGGAAGATGAGCTCGAGGGCGGCCATGTGGTGCTCCTCCGGTGGCAGCAGTCGGGGGAGAAAGCGGACGGAGCCGATCGATGCGGACCTCCAGGACATGATGCAGCGGCGAGAGATCCACGGTGGCCACGACGACTACGGACGGCAGCGAGCGGCGGCTATCTGGTGGCTCGGAGATGACAAAGAACGAGGGGGAAAGGAAGAGATGGCAGCAAGGAGAGGTCAAGGGCGTAAGGGCATCCCCCAGCTGAGCTGGAGAGGGATGGGGACGTGCGGGACAGCGCGAAGCAGGCGATGGCGTCGACGCGCGCGCGCGTCCAGTACGCAGGTGCTTCGGTCGGCGGGGGTTGAAAATGACTGGCATCTTGGGCCGGCTAGGCTAAGCCGAGCTACAGTGGCAAGCCGGAGGTGAGTAGAGGTAAGTTTCTTTCTCTTTTATTTTTCTTTTATTTATTACTTTGTCATTGCTTTAAATTCAAACAAAATTCAAAACCAGTGCCAAACTTCTCTGAAGTATTTTTATGTTGCTAGATGGACTTTTCCAAAAGCACATAAAATATTTCACAGTTATTTGAACATATATCTATACCCCTATATAGTGTGCGAATAACTTTGAAAGATGGTCGTTGGATGAAGTCAATTCAACGGTGCAGAGATGGCAAATCCGAGCACTACTGACCGTTGGATATCATCTATATTCCACTAGATTTTGGCACATGTACAATCTAGAAGACTCCATGGTTGAACTTAAGCATAATGCACAAACCTCAAAACATAAGCACTTCTCTTTTGTTCTAGAATCTTCCGTATCATAATTGCCCAAAAAAAATTTCTACATGAATTGCAATTATTTGTTTTTACTTTATCCTTTACAAGGCACAATTCCATGAATCTTAAAATAGATCAGTTTTTTTATAAAAACTAATTGATTTTGAATGAGATGAACTATAAGAATTAAATGAACATCTACATCATGCATATATGACTCAAATCTTACATGCTATAATGTGGTATTTATTTATAATTTGATTACGAAATCTCATGAGTGCAATGCACGTGTACCTTACTAGTTCTATATATTATGAATATAAATCCAAATTCAAATACAATAAAGATTTAAACTTAGTGCCAAAAATATTTCCTTAAAAATGTTCATTATTTTTGGTTTGGATCAAAACCCTTGCCAAAAATGTCAAACATTAACGAAGGGATTTTTTGAATCATTGAATAGAATTTTTAGGGTTCTTTGCCCTTCTTTTGATTAAATTTTGAGGCTGTCAAATTCCTCAATTCAAGTTTCTTGAATTTAAACTTGATAATGAATGTTTCTAATGCAACTAATTACAAGCAATCATTCTAGGGTTGTGGCAGTGCCCCCAAAGGTTCATAACAGATTATAGTGCCCCCAAAACTCGATAATGACAGTGCCACCCTAAAAGTAATATTAAATCATGGATCCTGCATCATCCCATGAAAAAAAATGCTAATGCACGGCAACTGCTTTTTGTAGCCAGCTAATCGGTTCGAAGCACATGAATCATGATTCAGCGAGTGATCTACTGAACGTAAGTATGGCGTCTCTCACTGAGCAGATTTTACGGATCCAAACAGAGCAATTTGTTGGTCCTCCGTACTGTACTACGTGGAGGTGCAAGGAGTGATGAACCGATGACGACTCGTCCTCATCCGAGCGTGCACGCAGGCGGTCTTTTGCCTCTCTTGGTCGAACGGCCTTTCCTGCATGCATGCACAAATTTACAGATCAGGTAGGGTGAATCGATCAAAGAGGAAGTAGGGAAGAAGTCCAGATGAACTGAAGTGGTTGGCGTCAAGTACAACTACTACCTCCGTCCTGGTACAACTACTGCCTCCGTCCTGGTTTGTTAGTCCCCATTGTATTCTGTGTCAAATTTAAACTATAAATTTAACTTATAAAATGTTCATGCATGTCAACAAAGATTATATCATTGAAAACTATGTTCAAATACGAATTCAACGATATAATTTTTGTTGACATGCGTTAACATTTTGTGAGTTAAATCTTTAATCAATGGCACAAACTTTAAAGAAGACCAATAAACCAGGACGGATGTACTCCCTCCGTTTCAAAATAGATTATCCAACTTTATACTAAATAGACGGAGGGAGTAGTAGCTAGGAATGGGTTACGGTTTGAGAAGAGATGAGAGGCTGGCATGAAGGATGAGGGCCACTCGGGCTAGCCAAGGAGACTGCCTGTTGTACATAGTGAGAGATCACATATATACATGCAGAGATGTAACTGCAATCGATCAAGCTATATATCCACAGGCAAGTCATCCTTGGCTACCAGAAGATGCCCTCGTCGCCATGCAAGGCCTCTCTCTCTTTGTCTCTCTGCTTCTCCTTCTTCCTCCTCCTCCTCCTCCTCCCTTCTTGGTTGATGACTTTCCTAATCTGGGTAGGCTGCTCTTATGGCATTGCTGCCTTCCATGTCTCCTATTTATAGTACCTCAAAAATGTGTCATTCTAAGCATCTCACAGCTAAGCCTAAAAAGGTGCCATTCCAAAAGCAAACGACCAAATCAGAGCAGCCCATGTCGACACAGGCTGGCCGGATCAGATCAAATCTAGATCTTTCCCTCATTTGGAAAGAATCCGAGAATCCGGCCGCAGCGACTCCTGCGGCCCATGCTGCACGGATAATGTATCTATCTATCTACCTAATCTGCAAGTTGACTCCCAATCACAAAAGCATGGCCCGGTCTGGAAATTGGAACCTTGATGAGATCTCAAACCTAGCTTGATGGGAATAAAACATACTGCTACAGCATCAATTACTGCTTGTAAGAGTCAAAAAGAATTACTTGCCATTTATTTATTTATTTTAGAAGTAAGTTTTCTGGATGCATTTTATTTTCGAGAAAATTTGCGATCTATTCCTCGTCTGTCATCACAATACAAGAAATGCCAGAAATAATTAAAATTACATTCAGATCGATAGACCGACTAGCGACGACTACAAACATTGGCGCGAGCCGAAGGTGTGCTGCCGTCATCGTCCCTCCCTCATCGGAGCCGAGCAAAATTTATTGTGGTAGACAATTGGAAAATCGTCGTGCTAAGGCCCCTCGGGACCAGCACACCAGAACAACAACCGTCGTCACTGAAGGGGAGGGTAGATCAGAATGATCCAACCTGAAAACACACAAACAAAGACCGGATCCATCGAGATCCGTCGAAGACCAACGCCGATCGAATCCCACAAGATTTGTCGGAGACAAGCCTCACGCACCCTCCTATGAAGCTAGACGCATTTTCTGGACGGGGGCTAGGCAGAGAGGAATTTATTCAATGTTCAGGGAGCCGCCACCTCCTTACCTTCCTGAGCTAAGATACAGACCCTGATCGACCTAAAAAACAGCTAAAAAACAGAGCAGGAACACTCTCGTTGATAAGGACCAAGATTCACCACGCCTCCATGGCCTTAAGGCCGCCCAAACAAAATGAATGGGCGGCACCCAATAGAAGCGTGTGGAGCATGTGGTTGATTCCAGAGAAGCGACCCATGTGGAAAACAAAAATACTTTCTCTTTCAAATTAGAATGGTTTGAGAGGGAGGGCTTCATGGAGCTCATTGCGGCTGAATGGGCCAGAGACATGGGAGGGTCTTCTAGTGTGGAGAGATGCCAAAACAAAATTAGACACCTGCGCCAGTTTTTGAGAGGCTGGGCCAAACATCAAAGTGGTATCTATAAAGTGGAAAAGGAAATATTGACACGAATTATTAATGAACTTGATGTGAAAGCGGAATCCATAGTTCTTAATACTTGAGAGAGAGATATTAAGAATGAGGCTGATAAGAAGTTACAAGCCCTTATGAGAGAGGAGGAGATGAAATGGGCGCTTAGAGCAAAGGTTTCTAAGATCGTCCAAGGGGATGATAATACACAATTCTTCCACATGATTGCTAATGGGAAGCATAGACAGAAAAAGATAATACAACTAGAACAAGATGAGGGTACAATTATAGGACACGAGAACCTAAAACTATACATTTCTGAATATTATACGAAACTTTTTGGAGCACCCGAAGAAAGTTTCGTTTCAATTGATGAGAATGTGATCGGGGACATACTGCAACTCAACTTAGAAGAGAATGAGGTGTTATCTACCCTTTTCACTAAGAAAGAGGTATTCGATGCTATAACGCAAATGAAGCATAATAAAGCGCCCGGGTCAGATGGGTTCCCAGCGGAATTTTATCAAAGATGTTGGCATATCATAAAGAGTGATCTTATGCCTATGTTCCATGATTTGTTCGAAGGCCACTTAAACTTATTTCACCTTAATTTTGGAACGATGACATTGTTGCCAAACAAGGTGGAAGCGGTTCGCATTGAGAAGTTTAGACCGATATGTCTTCTCAATGTAAGCTTTAAGATCTTTACAAAGGTTGGCACGAATAGGTTGACACAGATAGCCCATTCGGTAATGCAACCCACTCAAACTGTGTTCATGCCAGGACGAAAAATTCTAGAAGGGGAGGTAGTCCTACATGAAAGATTGCACGAAATCCATTCGAGGAAACTAGATGGGGTTGTCTTCAAAGTGGATTTTGAAAAAGCGTATGATATGGTCAAATGGCCCTTCCTTCAACAAGCCTTACGTATGAAGGGGTTCAACGAAGCCTAGAGGTCTCAGGTGGATTCATTCATACAGAAAGGCAGTGTCGGGATAAAAGTCAATGATGACAAAGGTCATTATTTCCAGACACGTAAGGGGTTACGACAAGGAGATTCCATGTCTCATGTGTTGTTCAACAATGTAGTGGATATGTTGGTAGTACTTATTAGTCGGGCTAAAGAGAGTGGCCAAGTCGGAGGTCTCGTTCCCCATCTCGTAAAGGGGGGTGTCGTGGATTTGTTATGGCAGATGTCCTAGTCTGAGGATTTAGTCGTGAGGCCAACGCATCTATGTGGTAGCTTGAGAGGGGTTGAGCGGAATCGAGAGACGCAACACGCAAGACAAAGATTTAGATAGCTTCGGGCCCCGGAAAACATCATCAGGTAACAACCCTATATGCTGTTTGTGGATAGGTCTCATTATCATCATGAGGGAGTCGCTCTAAACCGGCTCTCCTAGTTATGTCTAACCCTTAAGATTATCTCTCCCCCTCTTGGGGTGCCCTGCCCCTCCCTAGGACTATGATGCGTTCATCTTGACATAAACGTTACAAAATGTTTGACAGTACTGGGTGTGCTGGCTCTTCCGGGAAAGGAAACATACGCCTAGTCGACCACTAGCGTTAGGTCAGGGTTCCAAGGAGGTTGCTTGCTCCATGCATGAGACGAGAAACGAGATTCGTCGTCGTCACCAGTGACCTCACAATCACTCTGGTGTACAGTTTATTTTCCCTGGTTTAATTAATCCCACGGCAACCTATCGGTCGCACCTGCCGTTTATGCAGAACCGTTGGAATCTCTTTTTTCCTGGAAGTGTCTGTTAGTACTTTTCTTTCTTTGCGGAGAAAAGCAGTGAATGCATTAAGATTTAAGAGCAATACTACACGCACGGACCTTATGGTTACAGACTTTAGTTGTGGTAATTTAATTGAAGGAAATCAGCATGAAGGGCCCACACCCCCCTAAAAATCAAGGGGGTAAAGATTAGTTATGGAAGAGGTCTGTAAAAGGTATGTCAAAATGAAATTCAACGTACGTCGGGCTCACAGCTGGACAACGTGATGAATCACTCGCCGGACGTCATCTGTGTCACGTGCTCTGTTGGCTGTCGCGGACGCCATCTGTGCCTCGTCCGCTACTGTCACCGCCTCTCTCGCCACCTCATACTCCCTACGTAGATTGTTTTCCTTCTTTTTTCTCTATAGCCACTTCATGTCTTCCTCATTCAAGAGGTTTGTGTCTGTCAACATTATTCTCAAATCCTCCGTGTCTTGAACAAGTTACAACCTCTCTCACGCTCTATTGATCCAAAAGTCTGGGCCTTCTTGGGCTTCCAGTTCAGACACGTCTCTTTCTTCATCAACTCTATCTTCTCTCTTAATTTGCAACTTGTTTTTCACCCTCTTGCAGTCCCAATCTATCCCATCTTTTTGCTCATCCAACAAGAGCTTGTACTTCTCCTCTCTCTTTTCCTTGTGAAAAAATATCATGTCTATGTGGTGGACATTTTTGTCACCGGGGCATCCCGGGTGGCCCTCCCCTTCTCTCACTTGTTTCACATACAGTTGCCGGTTATCCGTTGGCACGGTGGCTCGATCATTCTCCTCGACAATTTCTCTCTTCATCATCCAATCCAATGGAGTGTTGGGAGCTTAAGCCATCATTTCTCTTTAACCTCTTGTTGGCGATCTTTAGGTCTTTCGCAAGTTGTGTCCACTTTGTTTTGTCATTAAATTTCAACAAACAATGGCTAAAATTGAATGATTTCTCAGTTTGCTGGTACAAAGTGGACGCCAACACCGTCTATTAAACAATAAGTAATCGTGATGATGAGACAAAAAAACAAGCAATGCAGATGATGACAAAACAAGTAGGTCAACTTGCCACCACTACTAGGGAAAACCTTATACACATGAGCTTACTAATAGTGCTTTTTAGAAGGCAGTGCTGCTAGTACTTAGCAGTAGCGCTGGGGCATAAAGAGCACTGCTACTATGCACATAGCAGTAGTTGTAGTTATAATACGTGCTACTACTATAATTGCCAGACCGTTGCCGGTAGGTTAGGTATACTAGTAGTGCTCATATGTAAAAAGCGCTACTGCTATTGTACTTAGCAATAGCGTTTTCCTTCAAGATAGCATAAGTACAATAGGTTTCACTAGTGGCTTAAATATGATGGAAAATAGACCCGGGGGCCATATGTTTCACTAGTGGCTTCTCTCAAGATAACATAAGTATTACAGTGGGTGAACAAATTACTGTCGAGCAATTGATAGAAAAGTGCATAGTTATGAGAATATCTAGGCATGATCATGTATGTAGGCATCACGTCCGCAACAAGTAGATCGAAACGATTCTGCATCTACTACTAGTACTCCACACATCGACCGCTATCCAGCATGCATCTAGAGTATTAAGTTCATAAGAACAGAGTAACGCATTAGGCAAGATGACATGATGTAGAGGGATAAAGTCAAGCAATATGATATAAACCCCATCTTTTTATCCTCGATGGCAACAATACAATACGTGCCTTGCTGCCCCTGCTGTCACTGGGAAAGGACACCGCAAGATTGAACCCAAAGCTAAGCACTTCTCCCATTGCAAGAAAGATCAATCTAGTAGGCCAAACCAAACTGATAATTCGAAGAGACTTGCAACAAATCATACATAAAAGAATTCATAGGAGATTCAAATATTGTTCATAGATAATCTTGATCATAGACCCACAATTCATCAGATCTCGACAAACACACCGCAAAAAGTATTACATCGAATAGATCTCCAAGAAGATCGAGGAGAACTTTTTATTGAGATCCAAAGAGAGAGAAGAAGCCATCTAGCTAATAACTATGGACCCGAAGGTCTGAGGTAAACTACTCACACTTCATCGGAGAGGCTATGGTGTTGATGTAGAAGCCCTCCGTGATCGATGCCCCCTCCGGAGGAGTGCTGGAAAAGGCCCCAAGATGGGATCTCATGGGTACAGAAGGTTGCGGCGGTGGAAATAGGGTTTCGTGGTGCTCTCGAATATTTTCAGGGGATATGAGTATATATAGGCGAAAGAAGTCGGTCAAGGGAGCCACGAGGAGCCCACGAGGGTGGGGGCGCGCCTACCCCCCTGTGCACGCCTCCCTGCCTTGTGGCCGCCTCGTTGCTTCCTTGACGTACAATCCAAGTCCTGGATTGTGTTTGTTCCAAAAATGACTCTCCCGAAGGTTTCATTCCGTTTGGACTCCGTTTGATATTCCTTTTCTGCGAAACACTGAAATAGTCAAAAAAAACAGCAATTTGGACTGGGCCTCCGGTTAATAGGTTAGTCCCAAAAATAGTATAAAAGTGTATAATAAATCCCATTAAACATCCAAAAAAGATAATATAAAAGCATGGAACAATAAAAAATTATAGATACGTTGGAGACGTATCAAGCATCCCCAAGCTTAATTCCTGCTCGTCTTCGAGTAGGTAAATGATAAAAACAGAATTTTTGATGTGGAATGCTACCTAGCATAATTCTCAATGTAATTTTCTTTATTGTGGCATGAATGTTTAAATCCGAAAGATTTAAGACAAAAGTTTAATATTGACATAAGAGTAATAATACTTCAAGCATACTAACAAAGTAATCATGTCTTCTCAAAATAACATGGCCAAAGAAAGTTATCCCTACAAAATCATATAGTCTGGCTATGCTCTATCTTCATCACACAAAATATTTAAATCATGCACAACCCCGGTTTTAGCCAAGCAATTGTTTCACACTTTAGTATTCTCAAACTTTTTCAATCTTCATGCAATACATGAGCATGAGCTATGGACATAGCACTATAGGTGGAATAGGATGGTGGTTGCACTAGTGCAGAACCGGGCTTTAGTGCCGGTTCGTGACGGCCTATAGTGCCGGTTGGCGAACTGGCACTAAAGAGTGGGTACCGGTTCGTCATGAACCGGCGCTAAAGTGCAAACACGTGGCACGAGCCAGGCCCGTGTGCGTGTAGGACATTAGTACCGGTTGGTAACACCAACCGGTACTAAATGTTTGGGTGTTTTTTTAAAAAAATTTGCTTTAATTTTGTGTTTTCAATTTGGCTTTATTTTCCATTTAATTCTTTTTTGTTTGCTGGTATTTCACGATACTACAAATTGTACACGTTATGCATATATATTAAATAGATTTTCTCGTACGTAGAACCGCATATATATATATATATAATCATCGAATGTCTCACAGCCAACACCATTAACTATTCACACATACACATGTATATACATATACAATTTCTCCTACATGTTGCCTTGGTGCCTTCGGAGCATGATGACAAGTGGTTCATGGGGGCGGTAGCGGGTAATAGTATTCTCCTTTCGGATCTATGACCTGGTCGAGCAAAAATCCGGCTATTTCCTCTTGAACTGTTTGTATGCGGTCCGATGGTAGGAGCTTATCCCGCACCGATCTGAACTGTTAAGAAGGAGATCAATATGCATGTGTGTTAGTTGTGCGACTAGATATCGATAATGGTGTGAATAGTGTTCTGACAAAAACGTACCCAGTCTTGTCTATCAGATCTGCTCCTTTCGCACGTCATCATGCGAATGTTCTCGCAAACGTAGAATGCACACAGATTATTCCCCGACGCCTGCCTCAGGGCCTTTACGAGAATGGAATTGAATCATATAATGATTAATCAAGCATGATAATTAATTAATGATATTGAAACAAGAATTAAAGAGATGGTAGCTAGCTAGTACTACTTAATTACTTACCTTGGGTCGACGCCAAAACAACTTTTTTGGCCACGTGCCTGGAGTCACCTTGATGAACTTTGCCCATGCCCTGCCCGCCGGCAAAGAAAATTAATAAAGGGGTTATTAAATAGTTCATATCACGAACTAATAGTTAATAATGATTGAAATTACCTGTTGACTATCCCCTTCACGATGATGTAGTCTTTATCTTCTTTAGTTAGTGAGTCCAGTAATTCAACTTTTCCTTCTTCAACTTTAATGTCTAACAAGACCCAGTGCCAACTGCATATGCACATGTTTGCATGTCTTAATTAAGCGGGCATGTGCATAAAATTAATCAACTACCATAAACCGTATACACTTAATTATTAACATCTAGCTAGCTAGTAAGCAAAAACAGAATTTGTAGTACAAGACAGTGTGACTCACGGGAAGTTGTAAGGAAGTAGTATATCTTCATTGGTATTGAGGCGCTTCAAGAACTCTAGCATGCTTTCCTCTACTTCAGCTTGACAATGTTCAATCTGCCATATGTCCTCATTAATGGTATTTGGGTCAATGAACCCAACGCCATAGCGTCCAGATTTTTTCATTTCATACATCTTCATCCTGCATATAATACCACAGAAAAAGAATATAGTTAGGATAGTTACATGTAATGATTGATCAAAATTATCACTACATAACTAGCTTGAGACTTAAATTACAGAAAGAAATCACTTACAGACAATAGCAACTGACGATAGACTTGTCGAGTGCGTCCTGATTAAATAACTGAAATAGTTCTGGATACTCAATGGTCAGAGCTTTCTCATGGTAATAATGCTCATGCTTGACATTCACCATGAGGGACTCTCGATTGGAAATCTTGGTAATGTTCATGTACCATTGATGCAATTGATACATTCTCGTTGGGAGGTCCTTGACCTTGTCTGGATGGACCAAAGGTTTGCCCCGGACATATTGCCATGCTATTTGTGATTCTTTAAGCGCAGGCATGGAATCGATTTCGAGGAGTTGTCCAACAGAGATATTGAGCATTTGAGCCTGCATTATATGATCCTCTGTTATTACCACATCGCCATGCTGGGGAACGCTAGCGGTTTGCCCACAATAATATTTGGCGCGCGTACTACTCCTCTCATGTGTTGTTGGCACAACAAGCGGGGGGATCGCTTGCGCCGCCTGTTCTCCCAACTGGGGAATGGTTTTCCTGCATTTTTTGCCAGCTGCTTGTTGGCTCGAGCTTGAGCTCGCTTCCTTCTGTAGTCGTGCTCGATGTGCCTTCCTGATTTGGCGCTCATAGTCCGAGTCAACATGCTTGGGATCTGGTTCTCTAGCCATACGAATGAAGTGGTCAATTACTTTCTCAGGCACTTTCTCCTTTGGCGGCGGTGCCGGTTTCGGTCCAAAATGCGCGTCCACTTGGGCTTGCACTATGGTTGTGTTTTGCTCCTTAGTCATGTTGTAAGGCCTCTGAGGAAGAGGAGCAAGGCTTGGACCATATTTATATTGCTTGCCTTCGTCTGTACTTCCTGAACTACCTCGACTCGTACTGCTACGCACCAAAGCTGCGGGATGTCTCTTCTGCGATTGCTGAGACGGCGGAGACGGCTGACGTGGAGTTGGACCAGGAGAAGTGGCCTAATAATGTGCCGGACTTGAAGAAGGAGGTGTGGCCTGACACGGTGCCGGACTTGCAACCGGAGAAGTGGCATGACGCTGTGCCGGGCTTGAAACCGGAGGAGTCAGCTCACACGTTCGGGGACTTGGAGGAGGTGGCGGACTTCAAGGAGGAGGAGTCTCACGCGTTCGTGGACTTGGAGGAGCGGGAGTCTGCTGACTCGATGGCGGACTTCGAGGAGTCGGCAGACGACGCGGTGTCGGTGGACTTCGAAAGATGATGCAATCCTTTCTCCATAGGATGATACGATGTATGGCCTCTCCTAGTGTGCGCTCGTCTTCACCTCCAGGAATGTCAAGCGTTAGCCCCGAATATGGGTCCACCACTTCATCAACCATGACACGAGCATAGCCCTCTGGAATCGGGATGCAATGGTAGGTTGCTTCGGGGGTAACTGAAAAAGCAACGCCGTCCGCCACCTTCATGGATATGTTCTTCATTTTGGAGTGTAGCTCGCAGTTAGTGTTCTCTATGATGTCATCCATAGGGTATTTATCCAGCAGTGTGTCGCCCGGGGCAGAACCAACGCTGCTTCTCGGCATGGATGGGACGGTGCTATCCAATGATGGACGATCATCCGCTTGCTGCTGCCGCTGCTGAGACCCCCTTTCCTGGCTAAGTGAGTCGATCTGCTGTTGCTGCTGCTGGAATTTGAGTGACAGGTCCGCGTGCCTTGCTTCTAGGCCTTGAAGGCGTTCTGCGTCCTGCTTCCTCTGCTCCTCCTCCAGCTTCCTTTTCTTCTCCTCCTCCATCTTCCTTCTTGTGCGGCTCCTGTAGTCCTCGTTCCATTCTGAAAAGCCCTCATACTAGGGAATAACGCCCATGCCTCGTGTTCTTCCCGGGTGTTCAGGATTTCCCAGGGCGCACGTAAGCTCGTCATTCTCTCTGTTGGGCATGAACACCCCCCTTCGAGCTTCATCTATTGCGTCAATTATCTTTTGTTCGGCTCCTTGTAGACTTGCCTTCTTTGAAACTCCGCCTGTCTTCGGGTCCAACGCTCCCCCATGCGCATAGAACCAAGTTTTGCACCTGGGGGGCCAGTGCTAGGTAATCGGAGTGACCCCTGCATCCTCCGTCTCTTGCTCAGACTTATCCCACTTAGGCAATCCCACCGCGTAGCCACCTGGACCTAGCCTATGGAACTGCATCTTTCTTGCGGCATTTGCCTTGTTTTTCATTGACCGTACCTTAGATATTTCTGAATCCTTGAAGGTCACAAAATCGTCCCAGTGCTCTCTTTGCTTCTCTAGTGTTCCCGTGAATTCTGGAGTCTTCCTTTCATTAGCGAGGTAGTTGGCCCATATAGTTTTCTTGTGGGTGTTGAATGTAATTGCCATCTTCTTAAGAGCAGCGGCCTTGATTTTCTCCACATCTGCTTCAGTGAAATGATCTGGTAGGGTGAAATGTTCCATCAGAGATTTCACAAGGTCTTTTTTGGCTCTTTTATCGACCCAAGTAATACCTGGACGTTCAGTCTTTAGCTCTTTCCATTCTTGAATGGAGATCGGGAGTTTGTCCTTCACAAGAACTCCGCACTGACGAGTCCACTTGTTCGCAATGTTCTTAGGCGTGAGGGGTTCGCCACTAGGTTTGATGGATTCGATGTGGTACTTTACACCATCCTTCAACAATCTGCACAGGCCTCGCTTTGTCTTGCTGTCTGTAGAAGCAGATTTGCTCGATCCGAAGGGCTGAAAGAAGAAAGATCGATTCGTTAATATATCTTCAATAAAAAAATATGTGATGATCACCATGATGCATGCTTATATAAATATACCTCGCCGGTAGTGTTTGTTATTTGAAGATCAGCATTGTCTGTGTCATCACAAACATTGTCTGTGTCATAATCATAATCATAGTTCATGACTTCGTCAGCCCGATCGTCGAGATCGAATATCTTTTCATCACCCTCTCCGGTATTGTTAAGATATTGGGAGCCGTCATCTGCTTCATTCAGATCATCTAGCCTGTGAGGGTTGCGTATGATGTCGAACAATTCCTCTTCTCTCTCTCTGCCGGTATTGTCCGCCATAGCTTTTACTTTACTAATATAGAAGAAATATAAAACAATTTAGTATTCAAATTACAATGCATGGATGCAATTAATCAATAAGGAAAATCTGAATCTCGAATACATCCTCTCGAATATATAATCTCGAATACATCATCGTCTTAATATATATAATCTCGAATACATTGTCTCAAATATTATATATCAAATACATCACTGGCTAGATACCTAATAAAGATCGAGTACTATAGAAGAATCTAGGGCGCCACTCGCGGTTCCTGGGGTGCGGGCGGTGCACACCCAAAGAGAAGGAACCATCACAGGATCATATCTTCGGTCATCTACCCAAAGAACCCGCCAAGTAGTGGAGAACCTGATGTCGTCCATAGCAGCCATGTAGCGATGGACGTGCTCATCTTCCTCCCTGACACGGTGACGCACCACCTCCGGCGGGGCCAGCTGCCTCTGCACCGAATGTGGCCCACGCGAACGCCACCAAAGAAGATCAGGGTCGACGATGGGACCCGAGGTCGGGTTCCTCACCAAGCGGCGCGCCCCTCCAGGTAGCACCTCCCAGTGCCAGCCCGGCGGAGCCCAGTCCCGGACATGGGTCCCCTGAAGCAGGACATCGTCGCGAACGGGTCGACGGCGAGGATGCGGGCCGGGCATATCGTCGAGAACAAATACTATATGCCCGCAAAAAGTAACATTTTTTAAATGATTGGATTGTGATAACTAAAATTCTATATATATGCAAATTCTAACAATTTGACATTAATCTAATTCATCTAACTAAAACTAATTCTAAAATTTCCTGATTATATAACTAACATTTCCATAACAATTCTAATATTTATATAACTAAAAAA
>NC_057807.1:479825529-479851082 GCF_018294505.1 Triticum aestivum | reverse complement strand
GTCGACGGGGGCGGCGACGAGGGGCGGGGACGGCCGGGGTCGGCGACGAGGGGCGGGGGCGGCGATGATCGGGGCAGGGCGGCGCGACGGAGGGAGGAAACAGAGGGAAGAACAGAGGGGAAATGAATTTTTTCAAGTGTTGTATATATAGGATGGACCTTTAGTACCGGTTGGAGCCACCAACCGGTACTAAAGGTCTGTTTTGGCCAGGCCAAGCGGCGGGAAGCGCACCCCTTTAGTACTGGGTGGTGGCTCCAACTGGTACTAAAGACCCCCCCCCCCTTTAGTACCGGTTGGTGCCACCACCCGGTACTAAAGGGGTGCGCTGGCTCCAGGCGGTGCACAAGTTTAGTCCCACCTCGCTAGCCGAGAGGCTACCGCACTGGTTTATAAGCTCCAGTGTGGTAGCTCTCTCGAGCTCCTCTCCTAGTCAAGCCAACTGGGCCTACCTGTCCTCTTCGCCCAGTGGGCCTACTGGACCTTTGTGGTCCTGCATCCTGGCCCAACAAAAGATTGTGTTCCTAGTCGTATGCAGGCCGCTTTGGCCCAGTAGGTGGGCTTTTTTATTTCTAATTTTTTTTTCGCTTTATTTATTTTTGAGTTGTTTTTTTGCTATATTTAGAGTTTCTTTGTGAATATTTTTTCTTTAGGTACAAAAAATTACAAACTTTTTGTTAGTGCCGGTAGTTTTCAAATTTGAATAGTTTAAATTTTGAATTATTTGAAATGTGTGTGAATCACTAGTTTGTGAATAACTTAACTTTGGAAAAAGTTTTTTCAGTGATTCTTTTTTCTTATGTTTAATATTAGTGTGTTTTATCATTATATTCAATTTGGTAATGCTTAGGTTATTTAAAAAATGACATGCCTTTGTAACAGTTCAGTTTTCGTCGGAAACCCTGATACTTCGAAAGAGATTGTCCATTTTGTACACGAAGTGCATCCAGTTTTTGCCGTAACCCTCTCTACTTTCTTGCACATGCTATTTGTATGAAATTATGATACCATGCCAACTTTCAACCTTTTCTGAGTTCATTTGAAATGGTTTTCAATTTCAGGGTCATTTAGCTGGAAACAATCAGTAAATGCATGAAAAGAATTTGTTTGCACATAAAATTTCTTCGTGTTTCAAATGCCAAAACACATAACTACCCTAACTATTACAGACATTCCCTCCTGGGTGTGAAACACAGAAGAAAGTGATGATAGTGAAGCCGATCACATCCCAGATCTTTGGGTGTGAAACTTTTTCTTCGTGTCTGTCCTTTTGCGTCGTAGCCATGGAAAATCTTCATCATTTAACTAGATGCTCGGGTCAATATTCACTGTGAATGGAGCAATTTCATCAAACTTTTCATAATCTTCTGACATGTCTGTCTTGTCATCCACTCCCACGATGTTTCTTTTTCCTGAAAGAACTATGTGGCGCTTTGGCTCATCGTATGATCCATTCGCTTCCTTATCTTTTCTTTTTCTCGGCCTGGTAGACATGTCTTTCACATAAAAAACCTGCGCCACATGATTGGCTAGGACGAATGGTTCGTCTGCATACGCAAGATTGTTGAGATCCACTGTTGTCATTCCATACTGCGGGTCTTCCGTTACCCCGCCTCGTGTCATATTGACCCATTTGCACCAAAACAAAGGGACCTTCAAATCACATGATCCATAATTAAGTTCCCATATGTCCTCTATGTAACCATAATATGTTTCCTTTCCCGTGTTGGTTGTTGCATCAAAGCGGACACCACTGTTTTGGTTGGTGCTCTTCTTATCTTGGGCGATCGTGTAAAATGTATTCCCATTTATCTGGTACCCTTTGAAAGTCATTATATTCGAAGATGGTAACTGGGACAGCGAGTACAGGTCATTTTGAATATCACCATCATTCAGGGCACGTTTCTGCAACCAACCGGCGAAAGTCCTCGTTTGTTCGCGTGTAATCCAGTCGTCAGACTTCTCCAGGTGTTTGGACTGTAGAAAATTCTTGTGTTCCTCCATATACGGAGCCACCAAGGCGGAATTCTGTAGAACTGTGTAGTGTGCTTCAGTAAGAGAATGCTCGTCCATACATATTATTTGATGCCCTCCTAGTGTGCCTTTTCCTTCCAGTCTGCCCTTATGCCGCGATTCAGGAACACCAATCGGCTTAAGGTCAGGAATGAAGTCAATACAAAACTCAATGACCTCCTCATTTTCATGGCCCTTCGAGATGCTTCCTTCTGGCCTAGCACGGTTATGAACATATTTCTTCAAGAATCCCATGAACCTTTCAAAGGGGAACATATTGTGTAGAAATACAGGACCCAAAATGTTAATCTCTTCGCAAAGGTGAACTAGGACGTGCGTCATGATGTTGAAGAAGGATGGTGGGAACACCAACTCGAAACTGACAAGACATTGCACCAAATCGTTATGTAACCTTGGTATAATTTCTGGATCGATTACCTTCTGAGAGATTGCATTGAGGAATGCACATAGCTTCACAATGGCTAATCGAACGTTTCCCGGTAGAAGCCCCCTCAATGCAACCGGAAGGAGTTGTGTCATAATCACGTGGCAGTCATGAGACTTTAGGTTCTGGAACTTTTTCTCTGCCATATTTATTATTCCCTTTATATTCGACGAGAAGCCAGACGGTACCTTCATGCTGAGCAGGCATTCGAAGAAGATTTCCTTCTCTTCTTTGGTAAGAGCGTAGTTGGCCTGACCCTGATGTATGTCGTCTTTTCCGTGCATACGTTGCTGGTCCTCCCGTGCCTCTGGTGTATCTTTTGTCTTCCCATACACGCCCAAAAAGCCAAGCAGGGTCACGCAAAGATTCTTAGTCACGTGCATCACGTCGATTGCGGAGTGGACCTCTAGGTCTTTCCAATATGTTAGGTCCCAAAATATAGATTTCTTCTTCCACATGGGTGCGCGTCCGTCAGCGTCCTTCGGAAAAAGTTTTCTGCCAGGACCCTTTCCAAGGATTACCTCCAAATCCTTGACCATATCATGTACATCAGCACCAGTACGGTAGCGAGGCTTCGTCCGGTGATCTGCCTCACCTTTGAAATGCTTGCCTTTCTTTCTTACGGGATGCCTTTCCGGAAGAAATCGATGATGTCCCAGGTACACATTCTTCCTACAACTATCCAAATATATACTGTCGGTATCATCCAAACAGTGCATGCATCCACGGTATCCCTTGTTTGTCTGTCCTGAAAGGTTACTGAGAGCAGGCCAATCATTGATGGTCACGAATAGCAACGCCTTTAGGTCAAATTCTTCCTGTCCGTGCTCATCCCACGCACGTACACCTGTTCCATTCCACAGCTGTAATATTTCTTCAACTAATGGCCTTAGGTACACATCAATGTCGTTGCCGGGTTGCTTAGGGCCTTGGATGAGCACTGGCATCATAATGAACTTCCGCTTCATGCACAACCAAGGAGGAAGGTTATACAAACATAGAGTCACAGGCCACGTGCTATGGTTGCTGCTCTGCTCCCCAAAAGGATTAATGCCATCTGCACTTAGACCAAACCATACGTTCCTTGGGTCACCTGCAAACTCCTCCCAGTACTTTCTCTCGATTTTTCTCCACTGCAAACTGTCAGCGGGTACTCTCAACTTTCCGTCTTTCTTACGGTCTTCTGCGTGCCACCGCATCGCCTTCGCATGCTCTTTGTTTTGGAACAAACGTTTCAACAGTGGTATTATAGGAGCATACCACATCACCTTGGCAGGAATCTTCTTCCTGGGGCACTCGCCCTCGACATCACCAGGGTCATCGCGACTAATCTTATAACGCAATGCACCGCATACCGGGCAAGCATTCAAATCCTCGTACTCACCGCGGTAGAGGATGCAGTCATTAGGGCATGGATGTATCTTTTGCACCTCTAACCCTAGAGGGCAGACATCCTTCTTTGCTTCATACGTACTCTCGGGCAATTCGTTGTCCTTTGGAAGCATCTTTATCATTACCAGCAACTTTCCAAATCCCTTGTCAGATACACCATTCTCTGCTTTCCATTGCAGCAATTCAAGTGTGGTTCCCAACTTTTTTTGTCAGCTTCGCAATTCGGGAACAACAATTTCTTGTGATCCTCTAACATACGCTGCAACTTCGTCCTCTCCAGATCACTTGCGCAGTTTCTCTTTGCATCGGCAATGGCCCGACCTAGATCATCAGTGGGCTCATCTGATGCCTCTTCTTCAGCTTCTTCCCGCATTGCCGGCTCATCTTCTTCCCCCATTGTTGTATCATCGTATTCATGGAACCCATGGCGAGGATAGCCGTCGTCGTCCTCTTCTTCTTCATTGTCTTCCATCATAACCCCTATTTCTCCGTGCTTGGTCCAAACATTATAGTGGGGCATGAAACCAGACTTAAATAGGTGGACGTGAATGGTTTTTTCTGTAGAGTAACTGTGACCATTCTTACAGCCAGCACATGGATAAGGCATAAAACCATCCGCCCGCTTGTTTGCCTCAGCGGCCCGCAGAAAAGTATGCACGCCATTAATGAACTCGGGAGAGCATCGGTCATCATACATCCATTGTCGGCTCATCTTCATTACACAACACCAAATAGACCAAATTAATACATGTTCATACATAAAGTTCATATACAACACTTAATTAAATGCAACATACAAATCACTCTCTAGCTAAAGAATTTAAATGCAACAACAAATGCGATGAAGATTGCAACTAAGGTAACAATTGATCCAACAACATAATGATACCAAGCCACACTATCAATGGCATATTTTCTAATCTTTCTAATCTTCAACCTCATTTTCTCCATCTTGATCTTGTGATCATCGACGACATCGGCAACATGCAACTCCAATTCCATCTTCTCCCCCTCAATTCTTTTCAATTTTTCTTTCAAATACTCATTTTCTCTTTCAACTAAATTTAACCTCTCGACAATAGGGTCGGTTGGAATTTCCGGTTCACATACCTCCTAGATAAAAAATATCTATGTCAACTTGATGGGCATAATTTGTCATAAACACGAAATGCAACAACTAGTTTTAAAAGAGAATATACCACATCCGAATCATAACAAGGACGAGGGCCGACGGGGACGGATATCAAAACCATGGCACTATGTATAACAAACAACGTACGGGTAAGATAATTATACGAGTAACTATATATCCAAATCACATAAACATCAATTTGGTAATGTAAAACATTCATGAACAAGAGCGTCACCAGAAGGTGGTGCCGGCGACGGGACGGTGCGGGCGATCGACGGTGGTTACGACGGAGATTTAGAAGGCACTAAGTAAACCACACCTACATATGCAAACTAAGTGTTATTTTTGACCTCAAATTGCATATAAATCAAATACTAGCAAATATAATTATTGCTCCCAAATTAATCACTATACAAAGCATTGCAAGAGCTAATCTAGCAATGAGAGTTGAAAGGACAAAGTTGCTAACCTTTGTGATCATTTGAATGGATGGGGGCCTTCAAATCTTGACAAATTTTGGGCAAAATTTGTGAGGACCTCGAGGAGAGAGGGGGAAGAACAGAGGAAGTGAGGGGAAAGGGGAAGAACAAAGTGGCTCGAGGGGACGAAGGGTTTATGTACGTCGACCTTTAGTACCGGTTCGTGCCACAAACCGGTACTAAAGGTGCTGGACGGGCCCCAGACTGACAACACCCTGCCACCACCCTCTTTAGTACCAGTTCGTGGCACGAACCGGTACTAATGAGAATGGCCGGCTAGCCGTTGGAACCGGCACTAATGGACACATTAGTGCCGGCTCAAAACCAAACCGGCACTAATGTGTCTCATATTAGGTCCTTTTTCTACTAGTGTTGTGGAGAAGACAAAAAAGGAGAAGATAGTCTCACATCAACTAGGAGTAGCAACGGGCTATGGAGATGCCCATTAATAGATATCAATGTGAGTGAGTAGGTATTGCCATGCAACGAATGCACTAGAGATATAAGTGTATGAAAGCTCATCAAAAGAAACTAAGTGGGTGTGCATCCAACTTGCTTGCTCACGAAGACCTAGGGCAATTTGAGGAAGCCCATCATTGGAATATACAAGCCAAGTTCTATAATGAAAAATTCCCACTAGCATATGAAGGTGACAACATAGGAGAGTCTCTATCATGAAGATCATGGTGCTACTTTGAAGCACAAGTGTGGTAAAAGGATAGTAACATCTTCCCTTCTCTCTTTTTCTCTCATTTTTTTGTGGGCTTCTTTGGCCTCTTTTTTTATTTGGGCTTCTTTAGCCTCTTTTATTTTTCATAAAGTCCGGAGACTCATCCCAACTTGTGAGAGAATCATTTCTTCCATCATCCTTTCCTCACATGGGACAATGCTCTAATAATCAAGATCATCACACTTTTATCTACTTACAACTCAAGAATCTTAGAACAAAATATGACTCTATGTGGATGCCTACGGCATTGTACCAGGATAATGAATCAAAAGTGACATGTATGAAAGAATTACGAACGGTGGCTTTGCCACAAATACGATGTCAATTACATGATCATGCAAAGCAATATGACAATGGTGGAGCGTGTCATAATAAACGTAACGGAGAAAAGTTGCATGACAATATATCTCGGAATGGATATGGAAATTCCATAATAGGTAGGTATGGTGGCTGTTTTTAGGAAGGTATATGGTGGGTGTATGATACCGGCGAAAGTTGCGCGGCACAAGAGAGGATAGCAATGGTGGAAGGGTGAGAGTGCATATAATCCATGGACTCAACATTAGTCATGAAGAACTCACATACTTATTGCAAAAGTCTACAAGTTATCAAAACAAAGTACTACACACATGCTCCTAGGGGAAGGGTTGGTAGGAGTTAACCATCGCGCGATCCCGACCTCCACACATAAGGAAGACAATCAATAAATAAATCATGCTCCAACTTCATCACATAACGGTTCACCATACGTGCATGATACGGGAATCACAAACTTTTAACACAAGTATTCCTCAAATTCACAACTACTCAACTAGAATGACCCTAATATTACCATCCTCATATCTCAAAACAATCGTCAAGTATCAAACTTCTCATAGTATTCAATGCACTTTATATGATAGTTTTTATTATACCTATCTTGGATGCTCATCATATTAGGACTAAAATTTTAACCAAAGCAATTACCATGCTGTTCTAAAGGACTCTCAAAATAATATAAGTGAATCATGAGAGATCAATAATTTCTATAAAATAAAACCACTGTCGTGCTCTAAAAAGATATAAGTGAAGTACTAGACCAAATTATCTAGCTCAAAAGATATAAGTGAAGCACATAGAGTATTCTAATAAATTCCGATTCATGTGTGTCTCTCCCAAAAGGTGTGCACAGAAAGGATGATTGTGGTAAACTAAAAAGCAAAGACTCAAATCATACAAGATGATCCAAGCAAAACACACATCATGTGGTGAATAAAATATAGCATCAAGTAAAGTTACCGATGGACGAAGGCGAAAGAGGGGATGCCTTCCGGGGCATACCCAAGCTTAGGCTTTTGGTTGTCCTTGAATTTTTACCTTGGGTGCCTTGGGCATCCTCAAGCTTAGGCTCTTGCCACTCCTTATTCCATAATCCATCAAATCTTTACCCAAAAACTTGAAAACTTCACAACAGAAAATCTCATGAGCTCCGTTAGCGAAATAAAACAAACCATCACTTTAAGGTACTGTAATAAACTCAGTATTTATATATATTGGTGTTAAACCTACTGTATTCCAACTTTTGTATGGTTCATACCCCCCGATACTAGCCATAGATTCATCAAAATAAGCAAACAACACTCGAAAAACAGAATCTGTCAAAAATAGAACAATCTGTAGCAATCTATAACTTTAGAATACTTCTGGAACACCAAAAATTCTACCAAAATAGGAGGTCCTAGATAATTTGTTTATTAATCAACTGCAAAAAGAATCAACTGAAAAGCACGTTTCTGTGATTTATGAAAATTATTCTCGTTCGCACAAAAGTTTCTGTTTTTCAGCAAGATCAAATTAACTATCACCCAAGAAGATCCTATAGGTTTTACTTGGAACAAACACTAATTAAAACGTAAAACCATATCTAACCACAGGATAGATGAATTATTTATTACTAAACAAGAACAAAAAGCAAAGACAAAAATAAAATTAGGTTGCCTCCCAACAAGCGCTATCATTTAACGCCCCTAGCTAGGCATAAGATTTCAACGATGCTCACCCAAAAGATAATAATTGAAACACAAAGAGAACATCATGAAACATGTGACAAACACATTTAAGTCTAACATACTTCCTATGCATAGGCATTTTATAAGCAAACAAATTATCAAGGCAAGCAAAAACTACCATATGCAAGGAAAAAGAGAGAAACAATAGCAATCTCAACATAACGAGAGGTAATTTAGTAACATGAAAATTTCTACAACCATATTTTTCTCTCTCATAATAATTACATGTAGGATCATAAGAAAATTCAACAATATAGCTATCAGAAAACATATTCTTAACACGATCCACATGTATGCAAAGTTGACACTCTTCCAAAATAGTAGGATTAACATTAACTAAAGTCATGACCTCTCCAAACCCACTTTTATCAAAAACTTCATAAGATTAAACATTCTCAAAATATGTGGGATCTAAAGTTGACACTCCTCCAAACCCACTTTCAATATTATTGCAAACATTATTATCAATCTCATATTCATCATGGGGTTTAAATAAATTTTCAAGATCATAAGAAGAATCACCCCAATCATGATCATTGCAACAAGTAGTAGACATAGCAAAACTAGCATCCCCAAGCTTAGGGTTTTGCATATTATTAGCACAATTGACATCAAGAGAATTTATAATAACATCATTGCAATCATGCTTTTCATCGAAGGAACTATCAAGTATGGGTGCAAGAGCAACGATCTCATGTTTAACATAAGGAACTATAGCAAATTAATCTTCATAAATATTGGCATCATGGCCACAAGAATTGCAAGCATCAGGTTCATCAAGGGATATTTCAATCAAATCATCGGAATCATAATTATCTATAGATTCATGCATATCATTATTTTCTTCCAAAGCAACGGCCATTCTCTCAATAAATTCCTTAACATAGGCATTATGAGCATGAAAGTGCATTATGTCGACTAGAGGGGGGTGAATAGGCGATTTTTATGAATTCTTCACTGAGGAATTTGCCGGTGAGGAAATTCCTTAGCGAAGAACTATTAGCAGCGGAATAAGTACTCAGAAGTAATCATAACAGAATACAAGCATGGTCATCATGATGAAATGAAGACTAGCACAGAGTACAGAAAGCGTAATCACAGGATAACACAAGATGAAGACAAACAGACTGAAGAAATTGAACTGAGGAAATTGAGAAAGTCTTCAGTCAAAGTCTTCAAACACAGATATGAACAAACACTCAACACAGTAATGAGGAAATGAAAGGGTTGAGGAAATAGAACCAGTTAGGTTGGTGAAGACAATGATTTGGTAGACTAGTTCCAACTGTTGTCTCAGTTGTACGTCTGGTTGGAGCGGCTGAGTATTTAAACTCGAGGACACGCAGTCCCGGACACCCAGTCACTGAGCACGCAGCTCAGGACACCCAGTCCTCACCGTATTCTCCTTGAACTAAGATCACGCAGATCTCGTCCAATCACTCGTGGTAAGTCTTCAGGCGACTTCCAAACCTTCACAGACTTGGTCACTCGGTAATCCACAATTCCTCTTGGATGCTCTAGACCTTGACGCCTAACCGTCTGGAAGAAGCACAGTCTTCAAAGGTAACAAGCGTCGAATCCACGCAGGATCAATTTCTTCAGTGATGCTCAATCACTTTGGGTTTGGAGGTGTTTGGGTTTTTGGGATTTTCCTCACTCGATGATTTTCGCTCAAAGTCCTCGGAGGATGAGTTGCTCTCAAATGACAAGTGTCAAGTTCTCTCGGAGCAGCCAACCAGCTAGTGGTTGTAGGGGGCGGCTATTTATAGCCTAGGGAGCAGCCCGACATAATAAGACATAAATGCCCCTCAATGATATGACCGTTAGGTGGATAAGATATTTTGGGATAGCTGGCACGCAGCACAGCAACGGTCGGAAATTTGACTGTCAAATTCCTCAGGGCTATCATGTTCCTCACTGTGTAGGCAATTCGCACTGGCGAATTCCTAACTCCTCAGTCAGAGCAAATTCATCAGCGACCAGAAGAACTTCGTCTCTGTCACTGAAGAAAGTGACTGAACTGTATGAGATTTCCAAAGGCTTCACTCGAAGGGATTGGTAGGTGTAGGATTTTGAGTTGAGCATCACATGGAAATTTTTCCTTAGTATTTCCTCGACCCCCTTTAACAGTACAATGTTTCCTATGACTCAAGAAAGAGAAAAACAAAACTATGAAAACGAAAGTCTTCACGCTTCATGTTCCACAAATGAATACCAAGTCTTCAAGGTCACACCAATTTCTTCACTTTCAAAGTCTTCAGAAAGTCTTCAGAATATCAAAGTCTTCAGTTGAAGAACTTCATTTTTAGGGTTCGACTTTCTCTGTAAATATCAAACTCCTCATAGACTTATAGACCTGTGTATACTCACAAACGCATTAGTCCCTTAACCTATAAGTCTTCAATACACCAAAATCACTAAGGGGCACTAGATGCACTTACAATCTCCCCCTTTTTAGTGATTGATGACAACATAGGTTAAGTTTTCAACGGGGATAAACATATGAAGTGTATACACTGATATTGAGGAATTTGATTACAAGATATAGTAGAACTCCCCCTGAAGATGTGCATAGTGAGGAATTTGCTTTTGAAGCAATGCACACTTGAAGAGTTAAATCATGGAGATCTCCCCCTATATCTTGTAATTCATACACGCATTTGATATATAATATGAAGAATTTGAAATGCATGATGAAATATGGTGCCTGATGAGATTCAGCATGCGTGCAATGTCATTAACGAGGAATAAGCATGCAAAGCATAATGCAACAAAAGTATCAGCGCACCATCGGGTTTAAGATTACAACTCGATCCAAATAAAGTTTCAGAAGAACGAGAGTTGTAACTTAAAAAATGCCCTTAATATAAACCCGCTTGAAGACTAACTTAGATTTCTCCCCCTTTGTCATCAAATGACCAAAAGGATTGAAACTGAGGACTAACGCCCCTGAAGAATATCAAGTTGATGGAGGAGCACCAGTGTTGTTGGGGTTGTTTGTTGTAGCAGGGCCTACCGCAGTGTCATCCAAATCTCCATACTCATCAGTCTTGCGTGATGAAGAATAGGAGCTGGCCACCAAGGAAGGAACTTTGACCTTCTTGAATTTCTTCGGTGGAGGTGCAGACCAGTCAAATTCTTCCTTGAGACCCATTTTCTTCAGATCTGCAGCGCTGTAGACATGAGAGAGAACAGCCCAGGTACGGTTGAAGGTTTCATGGAGGTAGTATTGGTTTTTCTTCACTGCATTGTGTGTTGAGGTCATGTTGTGAAGAATTGAACCAAACTGACGCTTTACCCAGTTATGATTGCGATCAACCTTCTGATGAAGACTGAGGAGTAACTCACGATCAGTCATCACCCTGGGTGCTATGGCTTGAGGATTTTGCTTGGCTGAGGTATTTACGGCAGAGTCATGTGTGGCAGAATCGTCATTGGTAGAGTAAGATGCAGCCTTGCGAAATTGACCATCCAATGGACGAATGCCTTCATCGATCACAGCAGCGGCCTTGCCTTTATCATCAGCTGATGAAACTGTCCTTTTGAGGACTTCAATGGGAGGCAAGTAGCTACCGTGGTTCAGAGTGTCAGCTTTGTAATTCAGTGAAGATCTTGCCCTGATGAATCTCATAATCCAAGGAGCATAGGGCTTCAGCTCGAATGGTGACATAGCAATATTGGCCAGAGTCCTCATGAAGAAATCATGGAAGTTGACGGGAACGCCATGAATGATGTTGAAAAGCATATTCTTCATGATGCCAACGACTTCTTCATCATTTGAGTCGTGGCCTTTGATGGGACTCATTGTCTTCGTCAGAATTCGATAGACAGTCCGAGGCACATAGAGTAATTCCTTGACGAGGAATTTGGTTCATGGGGCCTGCCTTGGCTTCAAAGGCTTCATCAGTACTTGCATATAGTGATCTGACAGTTCTGGTTCATTGTAGATGCAACTAGCACCATCAAGTGGAGGACTGAGAGGAAGGACACGAAGCAATTCAGTTGCTGGTGCCTTGTAGTGAGTGTTTTCAGACATCCAGTCCAACACCCATGAGTTCACATCATCAGCATCTCCGGTGATGTGCAAAGTTGCATAGAATTGAAGAATGAGTTCTTCATTCCAGTCACAGATATCAATGCAGAAATTCAGAAGTCCTGCGCGTGAAGAACACTGAGGACTGGCTCAAAGCCGGGCAGAGATTCCATGTCCACATGAGGAATATGTGCATGATCGAAGACTTTGTCTTTGGCAAAAAGCACTGAGGAATAGAAATTGGCTTGGCTGGCAGTCCAGAAACGCCTCTTCCTTATGCGAGCAGAATCATATGGATTATAGTCTGTGAAGAATACGTGCTCGGCAAAGAAAGATTCAGCCTTGAACTTTTGTTTGCTTGAGAACGGATCCTTTGGCTTTGGCAGAGGGGTGTCAGTGAGTTGCATTACTACCTCAGGAATCGCGAGCTCAGGTTCTTCAGGCTGAGGAATTTCTTGTTCCTCAATAGGTGCAGTCTGAGGATCAGCAACAGCAGGTTCATCAGCACTAGTGGCTGGAATTTCTTCATGGACAGATGTCGTGGGATGAGTTTCTTCAGAGCCCATTTGAACTGTTGGTGCAGGGGACTGAGGTATCTATTGGAGTGGGGTGAAGAGTGGAGAATTTGGATGCTGACTTCCCCAAAAGTCATCGTTCATCATAGGTGTGGTGCAGCCAATATCCACATCTTCATCTTCAATTTCCTCAACACCAGCCTCTTCAGCTGTGAACTGAGGCATAGGTGAAGAAATGATTGGCATTGAAGGGATTGCGTCCACTTTAATTTCTTCATCAATCTGCTCTGACGAAGCAGCAGAATGATTTTCTTCATCAGATCCGCTTGGGATCTTATAGTCTTCTCCAAAAGGAACAAGGTCCTTTGATGGCATGGAGGAAATCGGAACAGCATCAACTGGATTTTCGAGTGAGCTGGTCATTGGCTTCATTTTCTTTGCAGCCGAAGAATTTGACACAGCTGATGCCTTCCTTTTCTTCACTGCAGCTCGCTCTACAGCCTTGGTCTTCTTCACATCGAATGCACATGGAAGAATTGTAGTTGGTGTAGGTGCAGATGGAGCTGAGGAATCTGGTTGATTTTCTTCAGGCGCAACTGATGCAGTTGCCTTGACAACTTCAGTTTCTTCAGGCGCACCACTAGTGGATGCCCTGGCAATTTCTTCAGCGGCTGGAATTTCTTCTCCAGCCCTGGAACGAGCATGTTCATCAGCAGGCTGAAAGTCATCAGTGGTGCTGGCATGTTCTTTAGCAGGCTGAGCAGAGTCTGCAGCCTGAAGATTTTCTTGTTGCGATGGGGCTGCAACATTTGTGAATTTCTTCGTCAGATTGACGAATCTTACTTTAGCTCCTTGCCAATCAGCATAGTAGGCATCAAAGTCTTTGCTGAGGGCTTGAATTTCAGACTGAGCCTGGAGAAGTTCCTCAGGTGTCATTCTGACAACGTTTTTCTTCAGGAGCTTCTCCTTTCTGTATTGAGTTTTCTTGATCTCTCTTGCCTTTTCAAACTTCCATTTCTCTTCAGTGATGAAATGGGTCAACATATGACTTTGTCCAGTGGTCAGAGGAAAATCAGGCATTGGGGTGTTTGGATCCTTGTGCCAGAGATCAATGTAATCGAGGATTTTCCTCGGATCCAATAGTAGTGGCACAGATGTGCCTTTGGCTCTAGCGGCCTTCACCTGTCTGTCTCTGATGATTTCTGCAAGTTCTTCATCAGAAGCTTCATCATCAGAAGGCACATGGAATATGACCTGTTTCTTCTTTGGACTTGGCCGAGGACCTCGTCCAGCTGTTGCTTTGGTCTTCATCAGTGTGGGGCCAGATGATGAAATTGGTGCAGCTGAGGAACTTGCGGAAAAACCAGATGCAATCGAGAAACCAGCAGTCCTTTGACATGTAGCCAGATGCACAGGAGCTGAGGACTTTGAAGGAGCTGTTGAGGACTTTGGTGGAGCTGTGGCAGTGTGAGGAATTTGCCGTGAGGGCATTGCTGAGGAACTTGGCCGTGAGGGCGCTGTTGGTGAAGCACTTGGCTTACGAGCAGGCTTCTTTGGCATGGATTTCCTCAGTTTGACCGAGGCCTTATCAGCAGCAGTAGTGGCAGAATCCTCATTGAATTTCTTCACTGCCTCCTTGGCCTGTCTTGCCAATTTTGCTTGGCGCTTAGCCCGTTCTTCAGGAAAGTCCTCACCACGTTTGATGCTTGTGGGGTCAGCTACTTGGCCAGGTGCCAATGGAGCTCTTGGGCATGGAGGATTGAGGGCGAATTTCTTCATGTACTTGGGAGTCACATATCTGTATTCCCTCCATTCCCTTGCCCATCTCCGTTCAATCTTCTGAATGCGCACCTTGCGCTGATTTTTGTTTTCTTTGCCATATTTTGCTTCATCGGGTGTGCAATAGTCAGCATAAATTTCTTCAGGGATTTCAAACGCAGTCATAACCTCAGGTTTCTTTCCTCCTTTCTGCGGCTTCTTACCGTCTGCCATATTCTTCAGTTTAGGAATTTGAACAAATGAGTTCTCTGAAGAAGTATGCAGTTTTTCTTCGAGGAACGCTGCAAATGACTTAAGTTGATGAGAACCTAGTGATTCAGCAGCAGACATGAGTACCTGTGAACAGAGTACAGGTGCGAGGAATTTGGAGAGGTCATATGCGTTCTGAGAAGGTTTTTGAAAAGAACAAGTTTTGAGGAATTTGACCAGATGAACCTTGAAGAATTTCACTAAGCGATCTTTGTCTTAGGTTCCAGAGTTGTATAGATCGAGGATCCACACAATTGAGGAATCTTGAGGAAAATCATTGCTTAGAGAAACGAATCAAGAGCATAGATTGTTTGAGGTGTTCATATATGTGAAGATTTGAAGAATAAACACCTTTGAAGATTTTCAGGAAAGTTTGGGAATCAAAGTGAGTAATAAAAGTAACTTTTAATTACCCGAAATGAAGAACACAACGAACTGAGAAGAACATACGGGAAGTTCGTTAGGTTAGATCTTCCTTGCCCTAACTTGGCGGAGGAAGACAGCTACGGCGGCGGCGGAGTGAAGATTTCCGCGGTCGGCGCGAGTACGACGGCGACGAGGTCGAGGCAGTGAAGCTCTTCCTCACCGGCGACGATGGAGTAGCGGCGGCGCTAGGGTTTGAGGAGCTCGAGCGAGAGAGAGAATGGTCGAGCGGAGTAAATGAAGTGAGGAAAGGGAGAGGGGTATTTATAGACACGGTGAAAAAACTGTTCGCCTGAAGATTTAGGATGAACGTGCCCCTGCCCTTTCTCCTTCACGCGACAGGTGTCACCCACGTACTGTGTAGTGTAGATCGTGTACGATCGTGGGTGAATAGAATAATGCATTGTGGGATGCGGAACAGATTGTGCGGCAAAACCGAAAATTTGGATAAGATTTGCTTTAAAGTTTCGTTCGCAATTTCTTCAGCTGACAAGGACACAGTGAAGATTTTGAACGAGTTTCAAATAGAACGCACATGAAGAATTTGTGAATAGATTGGGTTGAGTATAGCATAGAGGGGGAAGGGTCCGATCACATTCACTTAGCAGAAGAAGCAACTTGAAGAATTAGCTTTAAGTGAATGCTGTAGAGGAGATAAACTTATATATATTTATATAGCCAATGAAGAAAAACGAAGGAAACAGTGAAGATTTTGAAAAGTTGAAGAATTTGAAAAACTGAAGAATTTCAAAACTGAGGAAAAACTCAAATTGAAGATTTTCAACTTTTTGTGGTGGTGTGACCCATCGTATAATAATGATGATTTCAGACACCGCGTACAATTGTCGTAGGGTTCTGAGAATCAAATTCTTCATTAATTTCTTCACACTTAGAGTGTTATTCTTCATTGATTGAAGAAAAATGTTTCTTCATGTGTTGCACATCTAAGTCATCAATTTTGCATAAGTGTTAGGATGTGTGTCCTTTTCAAAGAACATTCGAAGATTCTAAGATATTTAGCTCACACCGCAACTTGCTAAATCTCTTCTCATCCAAGGGCTTAGTGAAGATATCAGCTAGCTGTTCTTCAGTCTTCACGTGCTCGATGGAGATGTCGCCCTTCAACACATGATCACGAAGAAAATGATGATGAATCTGAATGTGCTTAGTCTTCGAGTGCTGAACTGGGTTGTGAGCAATCTTCATGGCACTCTCATTGTTGCAGAGGAGAGGCACATTCTTCACGTTGATGCCATAGTCCTTGAGTGTTTGCTTCATCCAAAGCAGTTGAGCACAGCAAGAGCCAGCAGCAATGTATTCAGCTTCCGCAGTGGACAGTGATATGTAGTTCTGTTTCTTCGAGGACCAACAGACCAAAGATCGTCCGAGGAAATGACAAGTGCCAGAAGTTGACTTGCGGTCCACACGATCACCAGCATAGTCAGAGTCAGAATATCCAATGAGATCAAAAGCAGAGCCCTTGGGGTACCATAATCCCAGTGTTGGTGTGTGAGCTAGATATCGAAGAATATGCTTCACAGCCTTATGGTGTGATTCCTTCGGTGCAGCTTGAAATTGGGCACACATGCAAACACTAAGCATTATATCTGGCCTAGATGCACATAAGTACAGTAAAGAACCAATCATGGAGCGGTATACCTTGTGATCGAAGTCAATACCATTTTTATCAGTGCATAGATGGCCATTTGTGGGCATAGGAATTTTGACGCCTTTGCAATCTTGCATGCCAAATTTCCTCAGTACATCTTTGAGGTATTTCTCCTGAGATATGAATATGCCATTGCGCCGTTGACGAATTTGAAGACCTAAGAAGAATTTCAACTCTCCCATCATAGACATTTGATATTCTTCACTCATCATATATGCAAATTCATCACTATAACGTTGGTTAGTACAGCCAAAGATAATATCATCAACATATATTTGGCACACAAACAGTTCACCATCATAAGATTTAATAAAGAGAGTAGGGTCAAGTGAACCGGGTGTGAAGCCATTCTTCACGAAGAATTCCTTCAATGTACCATACCACGCCCGAGGGGCTTGCTTGAGGCCATAGAGGGCCTTATTAAGTCTAAAGACTTGGTCAGGATTCTTTGGATCTTCAAAACCTGGGGGTTGAGCAACATATACTTCTTCCTCAAGCTTACCATTGAGGAATGCACTTTTCACATCCATTTGATATAAGATGATATCATGATGGTTAGCATAAGCAAGTAATATGCGAATAGCCTCAAGTCTAGCAACAGGTGCAAAAGTTTCATCGAAATCAATTCCTTCAACCTGTGTGTAGCCTTGAGCTACCAGTCGTGCCTTATTCCTCACCACAAGGCCATTTTCATCTTGCTTGTTGCGGTAGATCCACTTTGTGCCAATGATATTATGCTTGCAAGGATCTGGACGCTTGACCAGTTCCCAGACATTGTTGAGCTCGAACTGATGTAATTCTTCTTGCATAGCCTGAATCCACTCCGGCTCCAGAAATGCTTCATCTACCTTAGTGGGCTCTGTGATAGAGACAAAAGCATAGTGCCCACAAAAGTTAGATAAATGTGAAGCTTTTGAGCGTGTGAGAGGACCTGGCGCTTCAATGTCATCGATGATCTTGTCAACTTGAACTTCTTTTGCAACGCGAGGATGAGCTGGTTGTTGTCGAGGTATTTGATCATTTTCCTCAGCACCATTGTCTTCAGCATTATCTTCAGGTGCATCAGCTCGACGTTCTTCACATACTGGAATGAATTCTTCAGCAAATTCTTCAGTAGGAATGACATCCTCAGTTGCCTTGAACTTGATAGAATCCTCAGGTGCTGGTTCATCTAACACAGAAGGTAGGTGCTCTCTTTGCGAGCCATTAGTTTCATCGAACCACACATCTACAGTTTCAACAACCTTGTGAAGAGCATTGTTGAAGACTTTGTAGGTGTGCGAGTCCTTTCCGTAACCAAGCATAAAACCTTCATGTGCTTTCGGTGCAAATTTAGAATTGTGGTGAGGATCTCTAATCCAACATTTTGCACCGAAGATTTTGAAATAACTCACATTGGGTTTCTTGTCAGTGAGGAGTTCATAGGACGTCTTCTTGAAGAATTTGTGAAGATATACTCTGTTGATGATGTGGCATGCAGTATCAGTTGCATCAATCCAAAAATGATGAGGCGTTTTGTATTCATCAAGCATAGTGCGAGCCATCTCAACAAGAGTTCTGTTCTTGCGCTCCACGACGCCATTCTGCTGAGGAGTATAGGGAGCATATAACTCATGAGTAATACCAAGTTCATCAAGATAGTCATCAAGACCGGAATTCTTGAACTCAGTTCCATTGTCACTCCTGATGTGCTTGATCTTCACACCAAAGTTGGTTGAAGCCCTCGAGGAAAATCGTTTGAAGACTTCCTGCACTTCATGTTTGTAAGTAACAATGTGTACCCATGTGTATCGAGAGTAATCATCAACAATGACAAAACCATATAGAGATGCAGCATTAGTGACTGCTGAGTAATGATTAGGTCCGAAGAGGTCCATGTGAAGCAATTCGAATGGACGAGTAGTGGTCATGATAGTCTTCGCTGGATGCTTGGCTTTGGTCATTTTTCCAGCTTCACAGGCTCCGCATAAGTGATCCTTGAGGAATTTGACATTCTCAATGCCAATGACATGCTTCTTCTTTGCAAGCATGTGCAAATTCCTCATGCCTGCGTGACCAAGTCGTCGATGCCATAGCCAGCCTTCTAAAGCTTTTGCAAGTAGACACACGGCTGGTTGTGGTCCTGTAGAGAAATCAACAATATACAAATCTCCTCTCCTAAAGCCTTCGAAGACTTTGGAATTGTCAGCTTCCATAATCACAACACAGCGATACTTGCCAAAGACAACAACCATATCAAGATCACAAAGCATTGAGACTGACATGAGGTTGTATCCTAAGGACTCAACAAGCATGACTTTGTCCATGTGTTTATCCTTAGAGATCGCAACCTTACCAAGACCCAATACCTGACTTTTGCCTTTGTCAACAAAGATGATGTGCTTCAGATGTGACGGTGATAAGGGAGCATCCATCAAGAGATTCTTGTCACCACTCATGTGATTTGTACATCCACTATCGAGGACCCACTCAGTGGTTTTGGGTTGATCATCCTACAGATGAATTAGTGTAACTTACAATCTCATATGCTTCATCAATGAAGAATATGATATCAAGTTCATCAGATGAATTTCATCAAGCAGTAAACAGATATAGCAGTATGAGGACGTGTGAAATGAAAGTTCATTTCATCATGATTAGCCTGCGTCCTTTCAGGCAAATTTGTCAGGTCCCCAGCAAATTCTTCAGACGTTAAAGCACGTCTGGAGACCTGATCCTGCAGAAGAGATTAGTTCTTTTTCTTCACCACCCACATCTGAAGGGGTGGCAAAGAGTTCATCACTCTGCGAGCACCATAATAGAACGGTGGCATAGAGGCCAAGCCATTTCGTTTCACATAAGAGGGGTTAGAGTAAGCATATGAATAAGCAGAGAAATTCTTCGAGGACTTATGAACATAATGATTTGAAGAATAATGTGCATATTCATAGCCCTTAGCTCTACCCTGCGAAACAGAGTTGTTAGCACGATGATAATCATATGAGGACTTTGATCCATTTGAGGAATTTGATCCACGTGAGGAAATTGGTCCATATGAGGACTTCGATCCATATGAAGAGTTTGATCTGGGGTTCCTGTTCTTCACAGGTGGTGTCATGAGGACATTCACCTGAAGACTTTCAACATAACTTTTGGGAACCCAGATTTTCTTCATAGGGGAACCGTTCCTGCAGTTAGTCCCAATATATCTAGCAAATACTTCACCATTCTGATTTTTGAACAGTTTATAGTTGGAGTCAAATGACTCATCAGAAGAATGAGAAGATTCACATGTAAAGCCAGATAAGTTAGATGGATCAACTGGAGGTCCCTTTGCAGCAACCCATGACGTTTTGGGGTACTGCTCAGGCTTCCAATATGTTCCATCAGCATTGAGTTTCCTCTCAAAAGCAATACCCTCTTTCCTAGGGTTTCTGTTGAGGATCTGCTTTTTGAGTACATCACAAAGAATCTGATGCCCTTTGAGGCTTTTGTACATGTCTGTCGTGTACAGTTCCTTCAGCCCTGCATCGTCAGTGATACTAGCAATGTCCTCAGATGAGGAATTAGTGATAGCAGAGGCAGGTGAAGAATTTGTAACAGTTGAAGCATTTGAACATTCAGGTGAAGAATTAGCAGATTCACGTTCAATGCATTTTAAGCATGGAGGAACAAATTCTTCCTGAGAAGCGCTGATTTGTTGAGCTAGTAATGAATCGCGCTCCTTCTGAAGATCTTCATAACTCACTCTTAGCTTCTCAAGATCTTGCTTTCTTTAAAGAAATTCATAAGGAAGTTTCTCATGATCAGATAAGAGAGTGTTATGATGACTTTGAAGGTTATCAAACCTAGACTGAAGTCTCTGAAGATTTTCAGTCAGGGCTTTAGTGCGATCCATTTCTTCGCCCAACATATCATCACTTTTATCTAGCATGTTTTGAACCTTTTCAAAAGCCCTTTGTTATTTTACAGCAATCTTAGCAAGTTTAGAGTAGCTGGGCTTGAGATTATCATCAGATTCATTTTCACTGGATTCAGAGGAGGTGTATTTGAGTACCTTTGCACCTTTTGCCATGAAGCAATAGGTGGGAGCGTAGTCATCATTATCTTCATCAGGCTTGTCGGTGGGGTCAGTTTCTTCAGTGTTGAAGATGGACTTGCTAACGAAAGAAGTAGCGAAGGCTAGACTTGCCACACCGGATTCAGATTCTTCAGACTCCTCCTCTTCCTCATTTTCCTCAGATTCAGCTTCAGAGTCCACTTCCTTTCCACTGAATGCCCGAGCCTTCTTGGAGCTGCTCTTCTTATGAGATGAAGACTTCGAGGATTTTGATGATGAAGATTTTGACGATTTCTTCTTCTTCTTCGCATCATCAGAACAATAATCCTTGTATTTCTTATTCTTCAATTCCTTTTCCCACTGAGGACAATCTTGAATATAATGACCAGGTTTCTTGCATTTGTGACACAGCCTTCTCTTATAGTCACTTGATGAGGAATCACTACTTCTTGAGGATTTTCCAAAGCGACCACGCCTTGAGAACTTCTGGAATTTCTTCACGAGTAGTGCTAGCTCCTGGCTCAATTCTTCAGGATCACCAAGGCTACTACCAGAATCCTCACATTCAGACTCAGACACAGCCTTGGCCTTCAGGGCACGTGGTTTGCCATAGCACGAACCATAGAGATCTCTCTTTTCAGCAAGCTGGAACTCGTGAGTATTTAGCCTTTCGTGGATATCGGCAGGATCAAGAGACTTGTAGTCAGCCCGTTCTTGTATCATCAGACCCAGAGTATCAAATGAGGAATCAAGTGATCTCAATAGTTTCTTCACCACCTCATGGTCAGTGATGTCAGTGGCACCGAGGGCTTGAAGCTCATTTGAGATGTCAGTGAGGCGATCAAAGGTTTGTTGGACATTCTCATTGTCGAGTCTGTTGAAGCAGTTGAAGAGATTCCGAAGAACATCAACTCGAGAGTCGCGCTGAGTTGAGACTCCTTCATTCACTTTGGACAGCCTATCCCAGATAAGCTTAGCAGTTTCCAAAGCACTCACTCTTCCATACTGTCCTTTACTCAGATGGCCACATATGATATTCTTCGCTTGAGAATCGAGTTGCTTGAATCTCTTCACATCGGTAGCGTTCAGTGAGGGTGTGACAGAGCGAACACCATTTTCCACAACATACCAGAGATCGTTGTCAATTGCCTCGAGATGCATTCGCATCTTGTTTTTCCAGTAGGGGTAGTCCGTCCCGTCAAAGGTAGGACACTCAGCCGAGACCTTGATCATACCTGCGGTCGACATAACTGAAACTCCAGGCGGTTAAACCAAAATCACACAGAACAAGGGAGTACCTTGCTCTGATACCAATTAAAAGTGCGTTATGTTGACTAGAGGGGGGTGAATAGGCGATTTTTATGAATTCTTCACTGAGGAATTTGCCGGTGAGGAAATTCCTTAGCGAAGAACTATTAGCAGCGGAATAAGTACTCAAAAGTAAGCATAACAGAATACAAGCATGGTCATCATGATGAAATGAAGACTAGCACAGAGTACAGAAAGCGTAATCACAGGATAACACAAGATGAAGACAAACAGACTGAAGAAATTGAACTGAGGAAATTGAGAAAGTCTTCAGTCAAAGTCTTCAAACATAGATATGAACAAACACTCAACACAGTAATGAGGAAATGAAAGGGTTGAGGAAATAGAACCAGTTAGGTTGGTGAAGACAATGATTTGGTAGACCAGTTCCAACTGCTGTCTCAGTTGTACGTCTGGTTGGAGCGGCTGAGTATTTAAACTCGAGGACACGCAGTCCCGGACACCCAGTCACTGAGCACGCAGCTCAGGACACCCAGTCCTCACCGTATTCTCCTTGAACTAAGATCATGCAGATCTCGTCCAATCACTCGTGGTAAGTCTTCAGGCGACTTCCAAACCTTCACAGACTTGGTCACTCGGTAATCCACAATTCCTCTTGGATGCTCTAGACCTTGACGCCTAACCATCTAGAAGAAGCACAGTCTTCAAAGGTAACAAGCGTCGGATCCACGCAGGATCAATTTCTTCAGTGATGCTCAATCACTTTGGGTTTGGAGGTGTTTGGGTTTTTGGGATTTTCCTCACTCGATGATTTTCGCTCAAAGTCCTCGGAGAATGGGTTGCTCTCAAATGACAAGTGTCAAGTTCTCTCGGAGCAGCCAACCAGCTAGTGGTTGTAGGGGGCGGCTATTTATAGCCTAGGGAGCAGCCCGACATGATAAGACATAAATGCCCCTCAATGATATGACCGTTAGGTGGATAAGATATTTTGGGACAGCTGGCGCGCAGCACAGCAACGGTCGGAAATTTGACTCTCAAATTCCTCAGGGCTATCATGTTCCTCACTGTATAGGCAATCCGCACTGGCGAATTCCTAACTCCTCAGTCAGAGCAAATTCATCAGCGACCAGAAGAACTTCGTCTTTGTCACTGAAGAAAGTGACTGAACTGTATGAGATTTCCAAAGGCTTCACTCGAAGGGATTGGTAGGTGTAGGATTTTGAGTTGAGCATCACATGGAAATTTTTCCTTAGTATTTCCTCGACCCCCTTTAACAGTACGGTGTTTCCTATGACTCAAGAAAGAGAAAAACAAAACTATGAAAACGAAAGTCTTCACGCTTCATGTTCCACAAATGAATACCAAGTCTTCAAGGTCACATCAATTTCTTCACTTTCAAAGTCTTCAGAAAGTCTTCAGAAAGTCTTCAGAATATCAAAGTCTTCAGTTGAAGAACTTCATTTTTAGGGGTCGACTTTCTCTGTAAATATCAAACTCCTCATAGACTTATAGACCTGTGTATACTCACAAACGCATTAGTCCCTTAACCTATAAGTCTTCAATACACCAAAATCACTAAGGGGCACTAGATGCACTTACAGAGCATAGTTTTCATAGTAATATTAAATATGTCGGAATTTTCAGATTTGTAGATAGTAATATCATACTTTTCAATCAAAGAAGCAACTTCATGAGCACCCTTAAAAACGACAAATTCTTCAATTTGTTCGATATCATAGTAACTATAGACAACCTTTGCATAATAAGATAAGATTTCATTATCATTAAACTCACATAGGTAGGGAAGGTGTTTTTTAGGATTCTTAGAGCAACAAGTAAAATCATAAATTTCACAAAGATTCCAAGCATAACACAACAATCTGTTTATTTGATCCTATAAGAGTCTCCCCTTTTCAGATAAACGGTGACGCACAAAATGAGCATGCTCATCTAAAGATTTCCCATCAACTAGGCTAGTTGGGGTTTCAGCACGAGCGCATAAGGATCGAAGATGATCCAAGTAGAACACTTTAAGTGGATCCATATCAATAGATTTTTAGCAAGCAAAGATGCAAGCAAATAGAAGGCACATGGAAACACAAAAAGACATACGGGAAGAAGGCGAAGAAAAGGCAAAGGTGAAGTGGGGGAGAGGAAAACGAGAGGCAAAAGGCAAATAATGTAACGCGAGGGATAAGAGTTTGTGATGGGTACTTGGTATGTCTTGACTTGCGCGTAGACTCCCCGGCAACGGTGCCAGAAACCCTTCTTGCTACCTCTTGAGCATGTGTTGGTTTTCCCTTGAAGAGGAAAGGGTGATGCAGAAAGTAGCGTAAGTATTTCCCTCAGTTTTTGAGAACTAAGGTATCAATCCAGTAGGAGGATACACTCAAATCCCTCGTACCTGCACAAACAAATAAGAACCTTGCAACCAACGCGATAAAGGGGTTGTCAATCCCTTCATGGTCACTTGCAAAAGTGAGATCTGATAGAGATAATAAGATAAATATTTTTGGTATTTTTATGATACAAATTGGAAAGTAAAGGTTGCAAAATAAAATAGATCGGAAACTTATATGATGGAAAATAGACCCGGGGGGCATAGGTTTCACTAGTGGCTTCTCTCAAGATAGCATAAGTATTACGGTGGGTGAACAAATTACTATCGAGCAATTGATAGAAAAGTGCATAGTTATGAGAATATCTAGGCATGGTCATGTATATAGGCATCACGTCCGCGACAAGTAGATCAAAACGATTCTGCATCTACTACTATTACTCCACACATCGACCGCTATCCAACATGCATCTAGAGTATTAAGTTCATAAGAACAGAGTAACGCATTAGTCAAGATGACATGATGTAGAGGGATAAACTCAAGCAATATGATATAAACCCCATCTTTTTATCCTCGATGGCAACAATACAATATGTGCCTTGCTGCCCCTGCTGTTACTGGGAAAAGGACACCGCAAGATTGAACCCAAAGCTAAGCACTTCTCCCATTGCAAGAAAGATCAATCTAGTAGGCCAAACCAAACTGATAATTCGAAGAGACTTGCAAAGATAACAAATCATACATAAAAGGATTCAGAGGAGATTCAAATATTGTTCATAGATAATCTTGATCATAAACCCACAATTCATCGGATCTCGACAAACACACCGCAAAAAGTATTACATCGAATAGATCTCCAAGAAGATTGAGAAGAACTTTGTATTGAGATCCAAAGAGAGAGAAGAAGCCATCTAGCTAATAACTATGGACCCGAAGATCTGAGGTAAACTACTCACACTTCATCGGAGAGGCTATGGTATTGATGTAGAGGCTCTCCGTGAT